>NC_133778.1:1330478-1402700 GCF_003597395.2 Chelonoidis abingdonii
AAAGAGAGAGATCTTAATGCAGCAAGCATACAAAGTAATGGGGTGGGGCAAGAGAAGTGGCAAACAGCATCTGAAAAACTCTGTTGCTCAATGAACTACAGTTCCAAACCCAAAAACTGCCAACAATTAAATTTCAGACAACCTGCAGAAAATGGAAGAAAATACACTTTGGTTTTCTTGGAAAACAGAGGGAAAAGCAGACTCATTTTGTACAAAAACCCAAATTTTCACCGAAAAGTTTGAGGGGAAAACTTTTGACTGCATTATGCAAGAAAGGGATGCACCAGGCAGGGTTGTAGAAAGAGATTTTTATTAATATGTGCTCATGGCCCATTGTTGCAGCTGCTGAGCCGCTAGTCTCTGCAAACAGCCTGGACCTGAGTTATGCAATTCGAGTCCTTTGAGTCAAGGCTGAATAATTTCCTCCTGAAAGCCTGACCTGCTTTCTCTCAACTCTACTGACTGTTTTAGTGTGCTTTTTGTGTGGCTTAGGAAAAGAAGGCACCCCCTCGTCAAAGATAGTACCTAGAAGGCCTTCCACAAATGATTCAGAGTGTATATTTTGGGCAAAGAAATTCAACTGGTAAAAGTCAGTGCAACCCATGGGCCATGGTATAAATGGGTATCCACTGTCTTCATGGAGCTGCCAGTTTACATTGGCCGAGGATCTGACATTTTGTTTTTTCAGTAAAGTGCCACTCCTTTGTCAGTTCACTCCACCAATGTCTCTCTTGTAAACTGCTATTGTTACTGTATTACTATTTAAAAAACCAATAACTTCCATGACAGTGTGAAAGGGACTGGAGTAGCTTTATCTAACCTCTGACATAACCTAAACCTATTTTTAAAGCATTTCAGCCTCCTCACGATGCTTCACAAAGTGACAGAGGAGTAATGTTAGACGGATTACCCAACATGGTATTGTAATTGATATCACTTTCATGTGTCTACCTTCACTCCAAATAACTAATCTTTGTGATCCCCATCACGGTTCCCACAAGCAATCTAATCTAGCTCTCCTGCACTCGCTCTCATATTGAGGCCTGAACTCCTTTAAGCTGAACAGAACTAGATGCAGATGCAATCAAGGGATTTAAGGTCTGTTGAGGACAGAAGCTAGCTTTACCTTGGCTCTTATAATGCTCCCAACACAAGGAAAAATATGCTAAGTATGCTTAGTATAAATGTAATAATTGAACAGGTCACCATAAGCTCCGTTTCCTAGTAAACTAACAGCAATTATAGTCCACTTGCTAACACGCCAATTAATTGGAAAAAATAGTAAAGCGTAAAGGGTGCATTAAGGTTATTCTAGAAAATTGACGCATGAGACCTGTGAAATTTTTAAAAAGTGATTAAAGCCATTATTAATGCCACAATGGTAATCTACTACATTTTTTGGAAGATACATGAAATGAATGATGCAAACTTGAGAAACAAATGCTACTGTTTAAATTGCAAGGCATTTTCTTTTGCTATAGGAGCAATTGTTGCTGACGTTGCTTTATTGTGTTGTTGGAAATAAGGTCTTCCCCCTCGCTTGTGCCAGATCGATACCCTTCACACAAATCCATGCATCACAGAAGTCTGTTGTGGTTTCAAGTAGTAATTAAATTCGTCATAGCGCATGAAATGATATGTTGTAGTTAAGCATTTCAATACAGTTAGTGGTCACAGGGCTCAAACTTCGGGATTGGGCATCCATTGCGCTGGGCGCTAACGACAGAGCAAGAAAGAGACTCCCCTGTCAAAGGGCTTATTCGTTGCTCTGCACAATGAATCTCACCCTCCATAAAGATATTATGAGGGGATATGCTATTTATCTTAAAGACATCTAGGCTCCTAATTCCTGTAGTTTATAAATCCGAGGTGTGGATACAAGAAACAAGGTACAGTAAACTTACAGCAGAATTCAAGAGTTCAGAAGTGCCAAGCTGGAGACTAACTCTCAGGCCTTTAGGACTTTTATTTTCTCACTTTACACTACTATAAACCATTGAAGTTCAGTGGAGATCTCCTGATTTACAACCAGCATATTAGACGAATCAAGCACCTGTGATTTACCACATGATCATCTCTTGTTTGCAATTTCTGTTCAGGGATAAATTAGTGTAACTCTCAAAAATATGGGAATACCATATTTAATCATCCCAGGAACATCTGGAAGCTGCTCTCTGTTGACCTTAATTCTAAAAGACTTGACATTCCTGATCCTTCCAACTGTAATACCATTTTTTTCAACTTTGCACCTACTTCTTATGATTTTCCCACCATGGACAGCTTTTTCAGTAAAAAAATTTTGGAATAGATTCTATTCCATGACTTATCAGAAGCATATTGATTTTTATTGAAGGTGTTCCACTTTATAATGTTGAATCAATCTTCATGTGGAATTGAACAAAACCAAAGGCAACTGAGTGCAATTTCAGTGAAATTTATTGAATTATTTAGTCGCCAATGTATTCACCCAAAGAGCTAGCAAACAGTTTGTGGGAATTGAACAACCTAACTTTACTTCTACAATGGTATCTCTTGAATGCAAGTAATTGGAAATTTTATATTTTTAAAAAAGTCACTCTAAAATATATTTTAATTAACCCTTACATATAAGTAAAATTTTTATAGTTGAGCTATTTATTGTGGGATATCTCTGCTGTTGGATCATGCACGATGCTGTAGATAAGATACCGCCATGGACAAGGCAGATCAAACAGTCAACAATTGCATATTAAGCTTTGGTTTGTTATGTTCTGCATATTTTTTGTTGGTTAATTACAATGCTACATTGATCACGCATAATATCTACGTTTCCAGCTAGCCTACCACTGCTGTTGATTTTTTCATGATCTGTAATGTCTATCTATCAGAGTTATATAAGGTATTAGGAACTTTAGTTATAGGAATATGTATAAGCACTCATAGGTTCTTATTCATTGTAACTTGGCTGTTATGACTTGCAGTGCGTTAAAATAAAATAAAAATTCAGCTCTTACTCATGCAAACTCTCATGTGAATAAATTATATTCAAAAGCACAGCGAAGCATGTTAACAGTGATGACAGATATCATATATCCATGCAGTGTCTTTCATTTCACTGAATTTTACAGACTATATGCCCTGACTCCACTGGTTCGGCTGAGCCTCACGAGTCATTTGCACCAGTGGCAAACATGGGCTTCCTTCTTCGAGTGATTGCTTATATCATTCCAGTAGGTAATACGTGCCGCGCGCGTCGCATGCTCATCGGAAGACTCTTACCCTAGCAACTCCGGGGCCAGAGGTCCGCGCCTAAGAGTGGGCGCCGCCATGGCAGCTGATATATAACCCCTGCCGGCCGTCCGCTCCTCAGTTTCCTTCTTTACCGCCAGTTCGGTCGTTTGGAAACTGTGGAGCGCGGCATAGCTGTCGCTACGTCCCTAGCTTGCTCTGTTCGTTGTTCTACTAGTTATAGGTTATCGTTATACTTATAGTTACCTGTTATAGTTAAGTATAGAATACGTTATAATTGTTATTACTTGTTGTATATAGTTTTGGCGGGCTTGGGGGCTCTAGCCCTCACCCGCACCCGGCGCCGGCTCATGCCCGGTTTCGCTGGGGTTAAACCGTGCTCGGCCTGCAAAAGCCGCTGCACCATAGCGATCCCATCGACTCCTGCCTGGAAGGCCTTGCGGAAATCGCATATCTTGAGAAGTGCCAGAATTTGCAAGGCATTTAAGCCAAGGACAAGAGGAGAGAGACCAGCCGCCTAAGAGACTCTGCCTCATGGAGCAGGCCGCTTAACCTTCGTCTCGGCAACGGGTACCGTCTCAGTTACGGCATCCGGGGACCGTGCCGGCCCACAAAAACGCCTCGGCACGACCTTCTCCGGCACACGGCGCACCGGGAAAAGACTGTCAGCATACCTCCACCCGACCGGCAAGTCAGGCTCGGACGGAACACCCGGCACCCAGACTCCGGCTGCGGCAACCAACACCAGGGATTCCATCGACTTCCAGGGCCTGGGAGTCCATGGTCCGATCCTTCAGTCCGCACTAAGATCCGGGGGTCGGCTGATGGTCCATCAATGCCAAGACATTCTCTCGGCTAGGGAACTTCATCGCCCTGACGGAAGCCGCTCTGCCCAACCCACGCACGCCGGTGTGGTTCCTCAATCTAAGGGCAAGCCAGTGACCATCGCCGAGCTGCCGTCTCTGGAATTCCCTGAGTCGGCACCGATCACCATCAAGGTCCGCGCACGGCTCCAGTCCCGTGGAGGTCTCGCTAAGACGCCACTCTCCGCAGGCGGTACCCAGTCGTACTCTCAGCGAGGTCCCTCATTAACGCGGTCCGACACTCCTGGCACTGCTCGTTCGAGCCATCACTAAACTGGCCGAGAATTCGAGGAGCCATTTCTCACCGTCGCGGTCAGATCCGGTCGACCTCCCGGCACAAGAGCTCGGTGGGCAGGTCCGGTCTTATTGAGGCGCCGTATGACTCCCGGCACCGATCTCCGGCACCGAGGAGGCTCCGCCATCCAGGAGCATGGACCGTACCACTCTCCCATTCACTCCCCTGGCGTCACGCCCAGCCGTCGGTCTTCTTCAAAGCGGACAGCGGCGTACTGGACACCGACAGGCCTGCTGCTCTGTTTCACACGAGCCCATGCCTCAGGAGCATGGTCCGCAGCAGTGGGGTTTCTGGACTCCTGGGCGTACCAACCAAGCCCAGGGCCCTCACAGTTTCCGCGTGTCGTCTGGCTTACCGACCACAGGGCTCCGGAGGCCTCATCTTCCCGTCCTCCTCCTTCCCTACAGAGAGAGTCGTCTCAGCCAAGACCACTGCAGCACCCTCTCAGTCCAGACGGCAGTGCTCCAGGCAGAGCTTCGGCGGATCCACTCCTGCCAGTCTCTCCTCATCATGCTTCCCGGATGAAGGCAGTGGCGGGAACGACATCGCACCAGTCCCTCCGCTGACCTCAGGGCACACAGGACCTCTGAGGCGCGTGGCGCAAAAACATAGAATTTGCAGGCTGAGGATGGGTCTCCGAGATTGAGACCCGGTAGTGAGCAACTGACGGCCAACTGCGCCCACTTGAGTCCGCCCCTTCGACCTTTTATTCGGATCTCAAGCAATGCCATGACCCATCTGGCAGTCCCAGCATCCGTTCCCCCCGCTGCTCGTAGTGGAGCGCAAGTACAATGGTGGCGCCTCGAAGGGCTACGAATATCTTGTATGTTCATCCACCCGTGTTCCCTTGTCGTCCACGTCTGTGAACGAGAGGAGAAGCCATGGTCAGACTGGCCCCGCCCCCAAGTCTAAAGAGGCAAGGCACATGGAACCTGCTCGGCCGGAAGGTCTATCTGCAAGGCACCCATCCAGCTGCGGGTGTCAACCAGAGGCTCTGCTTAGCCGTTACACCTATAACACCTGGGCGGCGGCGGGACAAATTTAAACGAGCTGGCCCCGCAAGGATGCGCGTCAGGAGTTCTCTGCGATCTTGAACGAGGGCAAGAAGGTTCGGCGAGAACTTCCTGAGCAGCTTTGGACGCCACAGAATTAGGGCCGCCAGGACTCTAGCTTCCGGCGTTACTTTTTATGCACCGCATTTCCTGGCTACAGGTCTCTGGCCTTCCTCCGGAGCTCCATATACATCTAGGACTTCCGTTGAGGGCCAGGGCCTGTTCTCTGACAAAGACTGACCGCTGGCTGCAAAGCTAAGACAAAGGGTCATTATGCATCTCGTTGGGGAGCATAACCTGTCACCAGCGCAGACCCTTCAGAGCCTCAGCAGCAAAGTTACCGCTCTACCCCAGCCCAGGCAAAGGCAAGACTTACGCCAGGTGGCAGAATAGAAATGCCGGCATATGACAATTCGGGCAATCAGGGATGGCCAGAACCAGAGCTTCCTCCGAAGCTTCCTCCAGCCCGAACCTTCAATTTGAAGGTGCCCAAGGCGCTGTACCAGTTTTCCTCCACGGATCCATCTCTCCCTTTTCCAACTGTAATTTCATTCTTCCTCACTGGCGTGGTCCAGCTAAACATCGACCGCTGTCTTACGCACATTGGAACTTGGATACCATCTGCAATTATTTCATACCGCCCTCCGCGCCACCCACTCGTCCATCTCAGGAACCTCTAACGACAACTCCTCCTCCAGAGTGCAAACGCTCCTTGCCAAAGGAGCCATAGAGGAGGTTCCAGAAAGCGAGCGAGGCAAAGGGGTCTATCATATTTTTCTGATCCCGAAGGGCATAGAGCCTCAGGCCTACTCTTGACTCTGCGGGAGCTCAACAGATACTGGTAAAGTTGAAGTTCGTATGGTATCTTGGGGACCATTATCCATCTCTGGATCCCAGAGACTGGTACGCCACCGCGGACACTGCAGGACCCCTACTTCCATTATAGCCATCTTCCCGCCCACAGAGGTTCCTTCGCTTCGTCGTCACACACGTCCATCCACTATCAACATTCGCAGTCCTACACATTCGCCTCTCTGTGGCCCGCGAGAGTGTTCACGCCAAGGTGGATGGCTGTAGTCGTCCGCCCACCTTCGCCGCAGCTCGTACATGTATTCCATACTCGACGACGTGGCGTGATCCGGGAATCCTCAGCAGGAGCAAGTCCTCACACACGTCAATGGCAGGAGACTTTTCATAAGCCTAGGCCTCCTGTCAAGCGACAAAGTCAACTCTAACCCCACTCAGAGGAATAGAGTTTATTCCGTGGCCTTCTGGAGTCCACTCTGGCCAGAGCATTCTTCCCTCTGTCGCGGTTCCAGCTTTTGACGGCTGTCCTCCGACGGTTGCAGGCAGCGCCTTTGACGCTCATATGTCTGCCTGACTCTCTTGCCAAATGGCGGCCTGCACGTTTGTCATGGGGTATGACGGCTCGCCTCGGCCCCTCCAGTGCCTGGCTACATTGGCTCAGCTCGTCAGCCAGGTTGTCCTTTGGATACGATTGTCACAGTTCTCAGGACCCATTCCTATACTCCCTACATTGGTGGCTGGACCTTCATGTCCTCCGTGTCCCTGACAACGGACGCATCAGACCTGCGGATGGGGGGGAGCCCATCCTCGGGAAACACTGGCGGACCCAAGGCCCTGGTCCTCACGAGCTAAGCCCTCCACATAACGTGCGGGAGTTGAGGGAGGTCACCTGCTTGTCAAACATTCATCAACAGCTCACAAGGGCTGTGATTTGGTAATTCACCGTACAAACACAACAACTATGTATTATATAAACAAGCAGGGGGCAATGAAGGTCTCCTCCTCTGGGTCGGGAGGCCTTGAGGCTTGGGACTCTGCATAGTCCCTCCATTCACCTGATCGCATCTTTCTCCGACAGGGGTTTCGGAACACCTGGCGAATTGGCTGAGCAGATCCTTTCTTCCCACGAGTGTCCCTTCGCCCAGGGTCGTCTTGCGCTCTTCCGGAAGTGGGCGATGTCCCCAGATTGGACCTCTTCCGTCCTGCCGGTAACAGGAAATGCCCGATGTTCTGCTCTTTTCAAGTCTCAGAACCGGGTTCGGTTGCGGAGCCATTCCTTATTCCATGGGCGACGCATCTGTTCTACACGTTCCCACCGTTTCCTCTAGTCCACAAGGGTTCCTTCTGAACGGTGCGCAGGGACAGGGCCCACTTGATCCGATTGCTCCAGCGTGGCCCGGCAGCATTGGTTCTCCATGCTTGCTGGACCTGTCTGTGGCCGACCTGTCCCCCCTGCTCTTCACCTGACCTGATCACTCAGGACCCACGGGCAGGCTCCGTCACAGACTTCAGTTGCCTGCACCTCAATCGTGGCTCTAAAATGGGCTGACCTGCGTCTGAAAATGCGTTGGTCTACCCCGGTGCGCAGGTGCTCCTGGAACAGGAACCCTCTACGAGGCGCAACGTACTCGGCCAAGTGGAAGCGTTTGCTGTGCTGGTGCACGAACGGCACTTCCTCCCACCGAGGCTCATCTTCTAATATCCTTGATTACTCTGGTCCCTCAGCAGCAAGGTTGGCGCGGTGTCCCTCTCCGGGTTCATTTGGGGCCATCTCCATTTCCCCCAGGAACCGATGACGCCCGTCTTTCTACCCAACTGGTGATCTAGGCCTTAGGTTGGAGCGTTTTACCCAGATCGCCGCCACCGCCCCTCCTGACCTGAACCTAGTTTTGGCCCGAATCTTCCACCCCGTTTGAACGTTGCCTACCGTGCTCCCTTCTCTAAATCTCTCCTGGGAAGCTACTGCTTTCCCTGGTAGCCATCACCTCCGCAAGACGGTGTCGAACTTCCGGGTCCTCATGGTGGAGGCAACCTGTCTACCGTATTCCTACCAGGAAAGTGCAGTGAGACCACCAGCCTTTCTCCCCCAAGGTAGTCTCAGCCTGTCACGTCAACAGGAGATCCTTCTACCGTCTTTTCCGAAACCCATTCATTCTCGCAGGAAGCAGCAGCTGCACAGTCTTTAGACGGCGAGTCACTCGCCTTTAAATAGAGCGAACCAAGGCGTTCCGCCACAATCCCCCACTTTCGTTGCCATACCGACCCTGTCAAGGGGTCCCGCTATCTCAGAGGACTCCTCATGGGTGAGTCCTATCGGCCTGTTATGACTTGGCTCAACCTCCGGCCACTGACTGTGCACTCACAGGGCTCACAGCTCATGGTGGCTTTCTTGCCACTGTACCCATGCGGAAATTGTAGGCGCGACGGTCCTCCGTCCATACTTTGCTTCCATTAGCCCTGGCCAGCATCAGAGCTGAACGCGGCCTTCGGCTCCGCGTAACGCATGCTGCGACATTCTCCAACCCATACCCACAGGCTAGGTAAGGGCTTGGGAATCACGTACTGGAATGGATTGAGCAACACTCGAGAAGAAAAGCACGGTATCACATTTGTAACTGTTGTCTTTTGCGAGATGTGTTGCCTCATATCCATTCCAGCCCGCCTCAGACTTCCCACTGTCGGAGTAGCGGGCAAGAAGAACGAGGAGCGGACGGGCGGCAGGGGTATATATCAGCCGCGCATGGCGGCGCCACTCTAGGGGGCGCCCCTGCCGGCCCGCCGGAGTTTGCTAGGGTTTAAAAAGTCTTCCGACGACCGTGGCACCGGCGGGCGCGATACTACTTGGAATGGATATAAGCAACACATCTCGAAGAACACCAGTTAGAAAGGTGAGTCACCGTTTTTACAAAACAATAGTAAGCCAGAAGTCTGTGGTTATACTCACATGTTGGTGTGATGACTATGAAAGGTAAAGAAATTTGGAATGTTTATTGGTTTCAGTGGGAATTTGCACAAGTAAGGGCTAATGAAACATGTCCTATACATACAGATCATTTTATCCATGGCTAAATCGCAGTCATCTGGGGAGTAGTATGTGGCCCCTCATTTAACTAGGCAATCAGTACTACACAGTAGCTTTGTTTCAAGCAGGTAAGTGAAGAAGACCTATCCCTTTCACTGAACACTGCAGCTGGATTGAAAAGATTAAAAGCATGGAATAACTTGAATGTTCACCAGGGAAATACTTTTCAAGTGTCATGGGAAATCTTTAACATCTAAAAATTAAGATTTTTAGTTGGCAGATCACATCCAAAAGGGTGGGATTTTATAACCGAGACAAAACTGACATGCTACATTAACAACAGGATTGGCCATGAGTTTTCTGTCAAAACCACGTACAGAAGGCTTGCTTTTTAATTTAAGTTTTATTTAGGAAGTGTCTGCTTCACTGAAAACTGACTTTATCAAAAATAAAAATCCCAAACCAAAATCATTTTGGAGAAAAACTGGATTTTTTTTATTTGTTTTGAGCCATAAGTTCTGTTGTTTTTTTTTTTTTACAAGTCAACATTTTGAGTAGAACAATATCCAGTTTTATTAAAATGCCATAATCTAGTTTGTAGTCTTATCTTCTTCCTGGAGGCACTCACTGTAAGTTTTTTGTAATATAGGGATGCATTTACTGTATATGAATCCATAACAAAACATAAAATATAACATCCTTTACATGATCTGCTGAGCTGAGATTTAAAAAACACTCACACGATGACTTTAAATCATTGGCTGAGGGAAAATATGAAATATTATATAACTTGCTTTCATTCAGAAGGGATTAAACTGCCAGAAACCCCGTTTTCCGCGACCCCCCGTGGCAGAGAAACGTTGCCAGTCCTGACCGCCCACAAAGCAACCCACTCAAGACAGAAGTGAATTTGGGCGTGGGCGGTGTTTCACGCCTACACCAGCCTTGAAAGGTTTTCAATGAGGCTGCAAGAGGGGCGATAGCTCAATAGTGTACTGCTGAGGGGAATTAAAAGGATTCTATCTGCAAGCGGTATGGAGTGGAAGAAATATTACACAAAAGAGAGAGATGCCATTTTAATATCACCCCTGAGAGAGCAGGATCTGAGTAAGTTAAGAGAGACGACATAGAGAATTCTGGATCCTCTTCATATTTCGCCGCCTACAGGCCCATAGGTACAACCTTTCAAGGCGGATGGTAAGCTAAGTCGAACACCCACCCAATTCACTGTCTGTCGAGTGGGCGCTTGGGTGCGCGAGGCATAGTGTAGAAAGGTTGTTGGAAGAGCGTCTTGTGATCACCTGAAGACACTTACAACCGGCTGGCTCTCAGTCCTCTCGCGAGGAAAAGAGTATCTCCTGCCGTGCATAGAGATGAAGTGCTAGGGCAGTAGAGCGACTGCAGAAGCGACACAAGGTGGCACGTCGACTCGGTGGCACGAGTAGGCTCGTTGTTGGGTTTCTTTTTTAGTCCTTCCCAGCTCCTCCTACGCGACCAGCGACCTTCGCCTTGGGACGAGATGAGAGACTAGAGAGCAGTAAGACCTGGACGAGCCCAGCCAGTAGGTAGCCTGGTTCGAGATGACGATAAGCTTCGCGAGTTTCACATTCGAGGCTATTATACGGTATTGGGACGGCGAGAGACAGGAAATTAACGAGGCGCAGCTCCGAGCCGTTATAGCGAGAGCGACGCACAGCTATAGCGCTCGCAATATTCGATACAGTAGCATTCTGATCTGGCTATTGATTCTACCTCCTGTGACATTAAATCAGCTGACATATCATACGAGAGAGCACTACTCATTAAAGCAAGTTAAGGCGCGGCTTTACATACAAGGACCCCTCCCCCAAAATAGTAATACGATATATGAACGACTTGGCGTCATCATAATGACACACAAGGATTAGTAATGATCGGCTTGTTCTCTCTCCTCTCTGTGAAGACAGGTATTCATAGATATCACAGGACCACGACTGCGTACTAGGTGTATAGAAGCTACTCCTGCTCACCTCCGCACAATGCACACCAGGCCACCCCAGTCCTCGCCAAAAAACGAGACAGTAATTTTTATATACCTGAAACCAACATCCACAGGTCATATGAATGTTAAGAAAAGTAAGGCCTCATGGACTGAGCAACCGCCACACTAACGCTCTGGATAATACTGATGTTCTACACTCTATATAGAGCTACAGCATATCCTGCGCACTGTTGGAGAGATGAGTTGTACCTAACTTCATCTCATCGGATTCTGTCTATTGGTTCAGCTTCCACCACGGCATCCACAATTACTACCCCTTTCGGCTCTTACTACGCATGATAGCCCACTTACTGACAATATTGTTTTATCCCATGAGGGTATCTAGCCATACCATAAGGGCTCAATCGCGCTTAACGTTCTCTTTCTTCGATAATCTATTGCGTCATCTAGGTAGTCTTCTACGACTATAAGCGCCTGTGACCTTAATCCTTCCACATACATTCGTTTGTAGGCTCACTTCTTCAGAACCTCTCCTTGATCAACTTATCTTTCCTCGATGGCGACGCCAGAAATTTTCCATAGGTCAGCTGACTGCACCAGTGCGCAGATACTAGATGAGAAAAAACTTCTTTACTTACTACTTGAGATTCTTGCATTGAAGCATCGCACTAGCTTTTTGACCACAAGTGTTCCAACTGGCAACTTCATGGTCAGCTGATATCCCACCACGCCCCAAATTTTTTCAGAGCACTATTCATTATTCAAGCAGCATCAGCTAAAATACACGGACTTTCCTCAATCTAATCAAGTCATCCTTAAACTCAGTATTGTTGAAACGACACCAGTGGAATAACAGGCATCGGCACTACTGTAAATAGTTTTGTGGGTATCAGGTTAATGGTGGCATAACATGTTGTCTTTTAGGACTAAGATTTCGCATAAAAATATGGCTAAACAAGCATTATTGAAATATTTTATTTCGATGTTTGAAATCCCAATCTGGTGCCAGTGCTGTTTAGTTCAATTCCTTGGTAAGCGAATCAAAAGGACAGATAGGCAGTTTCACATCCATGGCAGTCAAATGGAACAGAGGAGCATGAGTACATGGTCTTTTAGTCAAGGTTTGGGAGATATGGATTGGAGATGCTGAGTGTCCTAGAAACACAAATACAGTAAATATAGCAATGAAATCAGTGCATTCCCAGCAGGGTGACGCACGGAGTTTACAAACACAAGCGAACTTCCCTTTTTAAATCAGCATTTTTGTAGTTGCAAACATGTTGCTGCAAATATGTATACCCAAAGACTGGGAATTCTCATTTGAGATCCCAAGCGAGGCAACAGTTTGCACACCATGCACTCTAAATAGCACTGCGCCCAAAATTTTTAACAGCATCTCTTGTGGCACTTGGCAGGTGTTTAACTCTTTTGACCCAAGTGACTAGCCAAAAATTCAGGCTAGTAGGTTGTTTCTGTTGGAGAAAAACTTGGTGACAGAATATTTTTGATGCAGTTTTGTTTTAGCAAAATGTACAAATATCAGGCTTTTTGCTCACTGCATCAAGAACACTCTTTTCAGGCTGCAGCCCCACACAAAAACCTTCTCTCCAGGTTTTTTCCACCGTCAGCCACTGACTTTCAAGCTGCTTTTCAGCCTGTTCTCTCCTCCTCTCTTTTCTGTCTGTTCTGCATTTCTTTCTCCATCTATCCAAAACAATACCAGCAAAAGCCTTGGGGCAGGTTCCATATTCTTTTTGTTTGGTAAGACTCATGTTTACCAATTATGGTTCAATGGTGTTTTATCATGAACACCATAACACGTCACCTGCTCATTAAACATGGGGTTCTCACCATTTGTATGAAACTATTAATTTATACCCTGCATCCGCAAATTAGAGCAAGATAGGTGACTTTTTTAAGGGATGAATGTTCCTGGGAACTAAAAATTATATTTGAAAAATGCTTTTTTTAGTGACTTTAAGACCTGGGTTTGGTTTAACTTGCTGTCGATTTTCAGAGCTTGCTGGCTTTTCGTGCTCCTTTCTAGAGCAGGCCGAGTCACTATGCTCCTGCCTTTTCACCTAATTGTATGTCTCATATGAACCCCGAGTCTGATGCTAGTCCTTGCTGCATGCCTTGCTAAATGGATACACTAAATAAACATGTTGTTTTCACTTCTTTGGAGGGCTGCTTTCTGTTAAGAGCTGATGTAAACACGTTCCAAAGGAAGCCACACGTGCAGAACAGTAGTAACCTGTCTTGATGCCGAAGGATGATGCAGCCTCTTCTGAGCACCATCTACTGGCTATCATTATCATTTAACTTCTATGAGATAAAAGCATAGTCCTATAACACCACATTCAATTACATTATTGGCCAAAGCAAGCCAGGCTCTCATCAACTCAATGGTATATGAGAGCAGGTTTAATAAGACTGGGATGTCTCGCTTGGAAAAGAGAGGACTACAGGGTGCTATGTCTACAAACAATCATGATGGTGGGAGAAAGTAAATCAGGAAGTGTGTATGAGAAGGTAAATTTAACCAAGAAGTAGGGGCCACCAAATGAAATTAATAGGCAGTAGGTTTACACCAAATAAAAAGCGAATATATTTCGCACATCAACGCCAGTCAACCTGTGGATACTCTCTCAGAGGCATGTTGTGAAGGCCAGAGGTTAAAAAAGAACCTAGATAAATCATGGAGGAAGATGCCATCAATATAGGCAGATGGGCAGGATGCAAAACTAGCTCAAGTGCCTCGCCACCCCTTTGCCAGGGAATGGTGACAGGGAATGGATCACTTGATTGATTACCTGTTTCTGTTCATTTCCCTCTGAAACAACTGCCCTGGCACTGTGGGAAGTCAGGAACTGGGCTAGAGGACCATCGATCGGACCCATATGGCCGTTCTTAATGTTAATTTCTCTGTCTGTTGGATGTAACATGTGTGACAAAGTTCTCCTTTCCTTGTGGGTGGTCCTGCGCTTGTTGGCAGGATTTGCTCATCCTCCCCGTGATATTTCTCCTCGTGGGGAGCCCAAGTCTGGCAACTCTCCTGTGTCGTGATCAGGAGTTGCAAAAGGTTTGGGGGAGAACCGAGGCCGCCGCTCTACTCCAGGGTTCCAGCCCAGGGCTCTGTGGATGCAAGCTGTCCATAGTCCTCTGTAACAGCCGCAGACAAGCTTACAACTCCCTGGGCTACTTCCCATGGCCTCCTCCAAACACCTTCTTTAATACCTCAACCAACAGGACCCTTCCTCCTGCTGTCTATGATAATGCTTGTCCCTCATCAATTCCTCAATCGCAGTAGCACCGTCTCAGTCACGCCTCTTCCCCAAAACACTCCCCAACTACCTCATCTTCTCTTGCGTCTGCACTCTCAACCTCTCTCTCTGCCCTCCGTGACTGGAGTGACTCCTTTTTAAACCAGGTGCTCTGATTAGCCTTGCCTTGATTGGCTGCAGGTGTTCTAATCAATGTAAGCTATCTCCACTGCTTCTAGAAAGATCTAATTGGGCCGCCAGGGCTGCCTTGGATTATACCTGGAGCACTGCCATTTGGTTAGACACAGTGTCTAGGGATTTCGTTTAGCCTGGGGCTAACATACTGTTTCCTCAGTCTTCTACTGTGCATCTGGCCTTGCCCCATCACATATCCCCTCTGCTCAACACCACTAAGGTTGGGCAAAGCTTGGACACCAGACAGTGTGCTCATGAAAGACCCATCAGCGTTGCATGGTGGGCTCCAGCCTGTGCCATATGCGGCAACTGGAATGGTTGGAGGGTAAGAACCACCTGGTGCCCTGCATTCTTTCCCTTATTTCTCTGCATCAGTGGATGGGGTGCATGGTCCGTCAGCAAGAGAAATCGGCCGCCTACAGAGTATAAGCAGTGTCGCCATGGCCGCATTTGACAGCAAGGCTTTCTTCGACTATTTGCATACTTCTGTTCTCTGGAGCAGCCTCTGCTTAGGTAGAGGATCGGTGTTCTTCTCTCATAATTCGGACAGAACCACCACCACCACTCAGAAGCATCTGTCTGTAAATAAATTCCTTGGTAAGTCCGGGCTATGAGTATGGGTCATTACAAAGGTGTCTTGACGGTATAAAAATGCCCCTCTGCTGCGTGGTCCACTCCTATGTTCTGGACCTTGGGCTTCACCAAGTCCGTAGAGGATTGCCCTACTGGCGAAGTGGGAATAAAAACGTCGGTAGTACCTACCACGCCTAGGAATGACGGACCTGCCTCTTTCGGGTTGGCCGCGGGCCAGTTTTGATCGCCTCTTGCTTATAGTATTTTGGGGCTCGCTATAACCCCTCTACAATATATCCAGGTACCTAGCCTCTGCTAGTTCTATGGCAATTAACAGGAATTATTCAGTGAGGCCGCCTACTTAAGGTGCATAGTACTGCTCAACTTTCTCCAAGTTGGTTCCTCAAGTCTGGCAATAATGGATGATTAATCATCTAGTATGCAGCTGCATAACTAGTATGGGGTGCCGCAGCTTATCCATGAGGCACTGGAATGTGCTGGGGCCTCATTGTAACCAAAAAGGGCGACAGTGTACTGGAATAGCCCGTCTGGGGTGGAGAAGGCTGGTCTTTCTTAAACTCTTTGGTCAGGCGAATCTGCCAAAATACGCTTTGGTCAGATCCATTGTAGTCAAGAACGGGCACTACCAGTCGGTCAACCAGTTCATCGATGCGTGGTATGAGGTATCTCAATGACGATACTTCATTCAGCTCGGCAAACAGTCATTACAGAATATCATGGTACCATCAGGTTTGGCACTAGAACGATTGGACGCACGCACTGACTGTAGATTCTTCAATAACGCTAATTCTAACATTTCTTTACTTTGGCCTGAGGTCCTATGAAATCTTTCTACAATACATCATTTCGTTGGGTGGTATACCGAGGCCATAGGGCTTGTACATGGGAGCAATAAGACAGAGATCTGTCATTACCTTGGATACGAAAGGTTTGTCCCTGATCAGTCAGTATCCTCTGGGTAAGCCCCCAACCCGAAAAGATCTGTAGTAGCCTTAGCTATTGTCTTGGAAGCTGTGTTGCGTAGGGGGATGGCTTCGGGTATTCGGGTTCATAGTTTAATACAACCAGCCAATGTTGGGGCCGAGCTGTCTTCTCTAGGGCCAATCAGATCCATGGCTATGCGTTCAGAAGTACTCTATTATTGGAAGAGGTATCATCAAAGGGGCCCATAAGTGTGGGCAAGGGCTATGTAGCTGACACTCTGGACAAGAGGTGCAGTATCGCCTGACATCTTCATGTACTCCTGGCCAGAAGAACCTCCGCAGGATCCTGGCCTGGGTTTTCTCTACCCCTAGGTGTCCTCCAAACAGGTGATTGTGGGCGAGGCTCAAAATGGCTTTTCGATGTGTTTGTGGCACCAGAAGTTGATGTACCTCCTGCTCCTGCATTTGCACCACACGGTACAGGAAATCTTTCTTCACTATAAAGTAGGGTCCCGGACCTTCCCCTCCACTGGTGTCCCATCTATCTCAGCCACCTCTTTCCTGACATTATCATATCTAAGGTCCTCTGCCTGGTCCCTCCCGAAAGTCTCTCTCCCAGGACTAAATGTCTGAGCTCCCAGGGGCCGGCTTCTGCTTCTTCCAATGGCTAGTCGCCATCACGGCTGGGGCCAGCCTCCGGCTCACCTTCCGTGTTGGTAGTATCTCTGATGGATGCTCGTGTCCATCTGCCTACTAGCGCGGTCTTCTGGCCATGGGTCAGGTTCTGGGTTCCCAAAGCCTTCGCAGCCTTCCTTTCTTTTTTTTGTCTTCCAGGCCTTTTGGGGGGCTGAGAATAGATCCTGAGAAAACTCAGAAAACATTGGGGGTTGACATTCCCCCAATGATGAGTCACTGCCAACAGGGTCTCCACCTCCCTCCAGTCTCTCCCGGGGGGAGTAACTTATCAAACCCTGGATAGTCCCTCCCAATAACTACAAGATATGGGAGTTTAGGAACTATGCCTACTGTCACCTTAATGGGGTTCCCCTGAACCTCTGTCTCCACTGGGATTGTGGGGTAATGGCTCATGGCCCCATGCACACACGTCACTGCTACGCGTTTGGCTTGCAGCAGCTGGCTACTTTTTACCAGCTTACCCGATATAAGGGTGATAGCACTCCCCGAGTCCACAAGTGCTGTAGTCTCTGCTCCATTTATCTTCATCAGCCTGGTGTAGTTATGTGGGGCTAATGCGATGCCCGCAAGGTGGATAAGGGTGCATGGGACCTCCCAATCCCCCAAGTTGAATTGCACAGGCTCCTCAGTGCTGGGACACTGTGCTGTTATGTGTCCCCACATGCATAACATCTATAATTGTTTCTAATTATTCTCCTATCATGTGGGCTAGGGGTTTTAGTCCCAGGGTTACCCCCACTCAGACCAATCTCTTCCTTCTGGGGTCTCTGCTGGTTTTCAGCCCCCCTCTTCCTCCACCTAGGATTCCCCAGGGGTTTGGCTGTCCCACCTTCCAGGGCTGGGGTTGGGTGTTTGCTACGAAGGGGCTTTCCTTGGGTAGTTGGGTAAATTCCCTGGCTGTCATGCATCTTTCTACCAGCGTGATCATCTCATCATAGGTGGATGGATCGTTCTGGCCTACACATTTGCGGAGATCTGGTGGCAGTGCCCTCACGTACCAGTCGATGACCAGAACCTCTAGTATCTTGTAAGGGTTCCCTTGTCGAGTGAGGGGTCGCCCTTCGCCCTCCGGGGTGCCTGGGAACCAGGCCACCTCACTACACAGCAAGCGGCTCAGTCTACACAGCGACAAAGCCCGTCCTGGCTCAGGGCGGGGCAACAAACAGAGGTACAGGGCTCAGACCCTCAGGCAGGACTGAGCAGCAGTTCAAGTAGGTTTAAAGGCCTCCTCAGGCCAGGGAGAGGGGGAGTCTGCCACTCCTGGAAGGGTGGCGGGGGGGGGGCCCGCAGGCTCTCCCACTCCACTGTGCCCCAGCCCGGGGCCCTAACAGTGGCAGGCAGTCTGCTGCAGGGTCAGTGGGGATCCCGGCCGCAACACACTGACATCAGTTCTGGCAGTGCTGCAGCCAGACTGGGGTCGGCTGCCCCAGGGCTACTTCCCCTCTCCCCCTCCTCGAGTACCTGAGTTGTCGTAGTGTCGGCAGAGGGGTCAATCACCATCGGCTCCTCAGGGTAAGTGTCCACGGGTGGGCTCAGCAAGTCCTCCTCCGGGTAGCGGGAGCGGGGCAGGCTCGGCCAGTCCTCCTCCGGGTAGCGGGAGCGGGGCAGGCTCAGCTCCTCCTCCGGGTAGCGGGAGCGGGGCAGGCTCGGCCAGTCCTCCTCCGGGTAACGAGTGAGGGGGAGGCTGGGTCGGCCGCTGCATTCTGCAGCCTCCCCAGCGGGAGCTCGGTTGTGGCTGTCCAGCCTGGCTGATCTCTGGTTTCAGCTGGGGGTAGTCTGCTGCAGCTTCTTCAGGCAGATCATGGTAGGCCTTCTGGGCCTCCCCACACAGGAATGGGGCATGGATGTCAGACCACTGATCTCGAGGCCAGGCCCCTTGTAGGGCTGTCCTCTCAAAGGACAGAAGGTATACCTCTACATCATCCTCCCTGTTATTTTCTGCGGCCAATAGCTAGCCCGTATGAGCAGCATCCCATCATGGCCACGGTTCAGCTCTGTAAGGGTCTTTACCTGGTTTACCAGTTCCCACAACATAGCTCGGTCTTGAGCAGCTTGGTCCATCAGCAGGCGATTAGTCTCTTGCTGCAGCTGCATTGCTTCTTGCTGGGCAGCTGCCTGGACACGAGTAACCTCCTGCTGGGCTGCCGTGGCTTGTATCAGTGCCCGCACTATGTCATCCATTGTGGTGATAAAAAAAAATTAACCCACTTTTTTTTAAAAAAATCACCCTCCTCCTTCCGCCGCGCTGTGCACACCAAAAATCCCACTCCAGCCACCAGTTGTGACAAAGTTCCTCCTTTCCTTGGTGGGTCCTGCGCTTATTGGCGGATTTGCTCACCTCAGTGATTTTCCCCTCTGGTGGAACCCCCAGTCTGGGTCAACTCCTCCTGTGTCTGATCAGGAGTTGCAAGGTTTGGGGGGAATCCAGGCCCGCCCTCTACTCCGGGTTCCAGCCCAGGGCCCTGTGGATTGCAGCTGTCAATAGTACCTCCTGTAACAGCCGCATGACAGCTACAACTCCCTGGGCTACTTCCCCATGGCCTCCTCCAAACACCTTCTTTATCCTCACCACAGGACCTTCCTCCTGCTGTCTGATAATGCTTGTCCTCCTCAATCCTCCAGCAGTTCACTCTCAGCTCCTTGCCTTCTTGCTCCCAGCTCCTCTCACACGCTCTTTCTCCTCTGGTTCCTCTCTGCCTGACTGGAGTGAGCTCCTTTTTAAACCCAGGTGCCCTGATTAGCCTGCCTTGATTGGCTGCAGGTGTTCTAATTAAAGTAGCTATCTCTACTGCCTTCTAGAAAGATCTTAATTGGCTCCAGGTGCCTTGATTAACCTGGAGCAACTGCCATTTGGTTACCAGGGTCCTAGGGATTTGTTTAGCCTGGGGTTAACATACCTGTTTCTCAGTACTTTACTGTAGCCATCTGGCCTTGCCCCATCACACATGATAACCTCTGAGGATAAGACAAGAAACAATGAGCTTAAATTGCAGCCAGGGCGGTTTAGGTTGGAAATTAGGAAAAACTTCCTATCAGAGTGGTTAAGTACTGGAATAAATTGCCTAGGGAAGTTATGGAATCTCCATCATTTGGGATTTTTAAGAGCAGGTTGGACAAACACCTGTCAGGGATGGTCTGGATAATACTTAGTCCTGCCTTGAGTGCAGGGGGCTGGACTAGATGACCTCTCAAGATCCCTTTCAGTTCTATGATTTCCGAATGCTGCATCCAATCAATTCCAAAATGTCAGGGAATGTTCTAGGCATCAGTGGGCAGAATCCTACTGGATCGAGGTGAAAATTGAAAAACCAGAAAAGCCATTAGCATTTAAACGGTCTGTCCCTTGCTCTCCTTGCTGAGAGCTGCTCAACAGCTATTGGCTGGGTGTTCAGTCAACAAGGGGAGAAAGAGGCTGAAGACAGTGAAGGAGACTTCATTCCTTCGTCAACATGTTACAGACTGATAGAGACAAGTGAGCCAGCAGAAGAGTAAGTGAAACCAGGTGCCCTGTTATTCACAAAGAAGAGGGATTTATCCAGGTATTTAGAGGGCCCTTATTTCCATAGGGTCTGAACATCTCAGAATGGTGTTTCCTTTTACACTTATTAAAGAGTCTATGTTGCTCATACACTATGGAAATCAGGGTCTCTAAGTGGACAGACAGTAGGGTAATGTTTCCTGTCCTACTAGCATGCTCACGCAGAGTTAAGGTTGTGTGGTTGTCTTGTGTGATGGACGACCTCGCCTGTGAAATTTTTAATGTTCTGACATTTGAGGTTCCAGAGGGGAACTGGATATACAAAGGCCTTACCTTAGCTGACCATTTATCTGTTCAAACCCATTCCCCCGTTTTACACATATTTGTCATCCTCAGATTGGAAAATAGCACCTTTCAAAGTCATTAAATTCCAATTTAGCAAGGGATGGAAGTCTAGCCTGTCCCTAAGTCCTCAAAAATAACGAGTTGAGCCCCAAGAAATTGTGAGATTCTTTTTAAAAGAAATCATGAGATTTAAATAAACTTGAGGGGGTTTTTTATTTGCCTTCTAGGTTTAGCCCTTTAGAAGTTGCATTTTCAAGCTCTTCCCTGCTATCGTGAGGGCTATAAACTTATTTTTATTTTTAAATGCAATTCTCACTGTCACATGATTCCAGGAGCTGGGGATTTAAGAAAAAGACATCAAATAATATTGCAAGCCTTTTGACAAAATCATGAAAGTTGGTGACTTGGGTAGCAGTCTTAAAGTTGCTTTCGCAGGGCAGCACTACAACAGCACCAGCCATTCTCTGCAGCACAAGCCAGTAGAGCAATGGGCAACTGCTCTTCTTCCTTTCCCAAAGCTGCACCTGCTGAATCCCAGGATCTAGAGTCTCCCCCTTGCCCTTCAACGTCTACATTAAACTGCGTAGAAAGATAGTGGGAGCCCATGGACTTTGCTGTCAACCCCACCTTGATGAAACCTGTTCCGAAAATTAATCAGCACCACCACAATGCCTAGATGAGATCAGCATCTGGCTGAAGAATAGCTGACAGAAAAACAACCCAGACAAGTCCAAAGTGAAGCTGGTCAGAAGGGGAGGGTGAGATTATCCAGAAAAATGGCCATTTTACAATCCTCATGCCCACACTCCACCTTCCACTGGGGGAATCTGTGAAACTTCAAGGTCCTGTTTGACTTCATATCAAGATTACAAGTAGCTTCTGTGGTGTTGAGTTCCTTCTAGCTCCAATTCCCCAGGAATCTTCACCCCTACTGTTCAGCAGACACCTGGGACCGGTGATCCATGCATTAGAAACCTCTAGACTGGACTGCTGTAACTCTGTATCTGGATGTGAAGGTGATTGCAATGCGGAGGCCCCAGAAGCAGCCCCTGTCCTCAGTGGGATTAGCCACTGTGAATGCCACAGTCCTGTGCTCTCATCCCTTCACTGGCTCCCATGGCTAGCTCTTAGCCTTGATCTTCCAGGCCATCAACAGGTTACCCCCTGGCTCCATCAATGACTACATTTACAGGCACAACCCACCAGGGCAGCCAGCTCCACTAGGATAATGCATCTTGCAGCATTCAAGGCGAAACATGTGAGAATCAGAGAGGACATTCTTTGTTGATGGGATTGGGCTATGGAACAATTTTCTCAAGGAGATTAGATTAATCTAGAGCCTGACCACTTTTAGACCGTGCTGCAAGACTCTCTCACCAAAGCCAAATTTACTGGGGGAGGGAACGGGCACAGGGAATATCCCAAGCAGAGCCTCATCTACCGTGGAAGAGCAGAAGCCAGAGGCCTGCTAGGAACTTTGTCATGCAGACCTAACTGACTTGGGAAGCACTTCTGTACTCCAGTAATGGGCACTTAGAGAACTTTGAGGTAGATTATGCTCTCTCTGAAGATTTTCATTATCTATAATCACCATTATTGCCTGCTTCATGCCTCATTCTGGCATGTGTTTCACACTTATGTGGTGAACTTATGTGTTCTGTTTTATTGCAGCTGATGCAGAATAACTTCAGAAGGCTGCATGACTATGGTATCTCATGATAGTTTTTTTTGAACATTGATAGGAGAATCTTCCTCCTCCTAGGGTTCTATATGTGATCATGAACAGAAGATGACCTAATTGGGTTAACTATCTTCCTGTTTGGAAAATATGTGGGTAGGAGGTTAACGCTGGTGCATGACCTCTAGGATATAAGGTTATAGATTATGGGTGGGATTTTCAAAAGCACCCAGTGTTGGCCTAACTATGCTCCCATTGAAGCCAATGGGGAATAAGAAATTGACTTCAATGGGAACAATGTGTCCAGTGAATTGATGAGCTAACTGACCTCTCAACAGACCAGCAACTTCACTGGCTTTGTGGTAAAGATGCAGAATGAAGTCTCACATGTTAAGCACCCATTTGTGTATGAAAATAAACCTTTGGGTCATAAGCATTGAAAACTGCAGATGCACTATATCTATTCACCCCGCCACGACCTTCAACGAAGCCCTCTATCTCCTAGAGGAACTTTGTCTTACAGAAATGCCACTGTTAACACCATTTGTTGTGTTTCTGCTCTGTTTCAGATCTCTTCTGTAACCCCAGAACTACAGCGTATGGCCCCATAACACTCAATAAAAGGCAAACACTTCTGCCTCTTTGCCCATTAATTTCAGCAAGACATTTTTGGGTTTTGAGAGCACATCCATTCCTTATTGGCACTTAATGTTTTTGGAATGTTTTAACGCTGTAGCAGTCTTCAAGAACAAATTTTTAAATTATTATAAGTCTACATAAGTTGTATACACAACTTGTTTGCATGTTTGCATACAGTACACACGATTTATTAAAATGAGGCAGTTAGTTTTCTGAGTAGTATGTATGTTGGTTGTATTCATTTTCTTCTTTTAGAATTGCACAAGAGATCTGGAAAGACAGATTTTCTAGTTGAAAATGTTTTGGGAGAAAATTAAGGCCCCAATCCTGCAAACACCCATACATATTTAACTTCACGCACTGTGAACTCAATGGAGCTACTCATGTGTGGATAGTTAAGCATGTGTATGAGTGTTTGCAGGATCAGGGCCTACATTCTGAGACTAACACAGCAAACGTTGTTTTGTGGCATTCACTGTTCTGAAGTCCTTTCTTACACATTATAAATGCTTAATTTATTGCCTCAGTGGTATATTCTCTTACTGATGCACATACAGATAGTTTCATTAACACCTTTTGGGGGAATATACCTCTTAAGATACACAGCAGACATAACTGTGGGTTTAACCTCAGAAATTTTACATTCAGTTCACTAGTAATAAGAAATATGTTTAAATGTCTACAGACTGAAATGATCAACCATTGCTGCTAACAGAATATCAGAACTTCTTTTGTTAGACCAAGAAATATTTGGAAAACGTTTAACAGGCGGAACAGTTACTATGCCTCTGATGGTCGGGCAACAAGACTGATCCAAGCAATTAAATAGGAGACATCGGCTATGAAGAAGATCACTAGCAGAAACAAAGATGGTACTATAATTAACTTTTTCTTTTTATTTACACCACAAGAATAACAAGTTGTCATAATGTGGTACAAAATACTGGACTCCTAATAAAGTTGAAATTGAAGTTGGTACTGTCAGAGAAAGACACCATTGGCCAGTAAAAAAAACAAAACAAAACAAAAAAACAAAACCAAAAATGAGAAAAATAAATTCCAACTCCACCAAGTAAAAGAAAGGACCATCAGAAAATTTTAGCACAAAGAATGCTACCATCACTTAAAGTAGGGTCCATACAATCAGAGTGAAATTGTGTCTAAATTACAGAGTAAACCGGTAGCTGCTACCAATGGTGACATCATACTGAGCATGTATAGGTATAAAGTAGAATATAATATAGTTACAACTTTGATACTACATATCTGTAATAAGCTCTTGGGTGAATAATGATCAAACCCATCCCCCCCTTTTTATATTTATATATATATATATATATATATATTATATATATAAGTTTGTCATCCTCATAAATTGGAAAATAGCGCCTCCACTATGGAGCACAGAAAAGTGTTTATTTATTTTCTTTCAATAGGATACTTTTTCATCAATATCAAAGTACATGAAGCAGAGCTGAGAACAAGCCCAGCTTCGTCACAATGAAGAAATGTTTTTTATTCCTTTTGATGTAAAGTCTTATCTTAAACCACAGTGCTTGCACAGTACACGACTGTTTAAAGTGAAATCTAGTGAGACATTTCAAAGTCATTAAAAAAGTTAACACAGCTGTGCTGAAGACTTAATGCCTTACATCCTTTTTTTCTCAGAATGAATGACTAGATGTGTTAACAAAAGGACGTGCCCAACTCCCCGCCCTCCCAGAGAAAACAAAACAAAAATCAACAAAAAGAAAAAACCCAACCAAATTTTTGTTTTAAATTGACACAGGCAGTTTACTTTGCGTGTTCTGTGTAGTTTCCCTAAAACACTGTTTGCCACATAAATACAATAAACTCCATTATTGGTAAGTCACAAGTGCTAGATAAACTTTTTCTTCTTAAAATGAGAAATGTTTAAGTAGTCCTTTTTATTTATCTCTTTACAATAAAAAGCACAATTTCTTAAGTTCAGTAAGATGCAATTCCCCCGACCCTCCCTCTCCTTCCTTTCTGTGTGTGTGTGTTTGACAGAAAATTGCCTCAACTTTTGTCTCTGCAAATCCCACAAGAGGGGAATTTTTTTTCAAAGCTGCCAAGTTTGGCGTGCAAAATCTGTATACAATATAAAGACATGCCAACCTTACAGACCATGCAACCTCAAGGTGTAGGAAACTTAAAAAAATATATTCATATATATTTATATATATATATTTATATATATCAATGCCCATAAAACACGTGGGCCCAAAAAGTTACAAAAAGGAAGAATGGAATGAACGCATAACTGCGACTAATAAAGGAATGTTTCGTATTGAAGGTAAAAACAAAATGATCAATTGTGTACTGCAAATTGGGACTTGCTTCTCTGTAAGACAATTTGAAGATGTTACTTGGTTTCCAAACAGGCAAAAGAAAAACAATATTATTGTACTGGGCCACCCCAAAGGCTTGGCTACAAAATGATGCACAACTTCTGGTCTCTTGCTGGTGGAGCTGAAGTGCATCATGCTTGGGTTCAGGAGGAGAAGTAGTAAGCAAAGGGAATGAGTGCTCATTGAATTTCCCTGCAATGCACCTCTTTGGTGGCTACTCCAGAGAGTTTGCTAGCATTCACCTCAGGACTGGATGCTCACTGACCCACATTTTCTTAGAAGGCTACTGAAATGAAGAGGCCAAAAGCTGAAAGGGTGAAAAAATGGTGGTCTCCAAAACGAGGACCTCCTTTCCCTTCTACCTGCAACAGTCAAGGTCAGACAGGCCACAGAGCACCCAGACGTGGCCTGTTGAGTGGGTTTAGGCAAGTAAGGTTTTAGCCAATCCAAGTGATCGAGACTTTGGAGTAGACTGATGACTTGTAAAGTCTTGGTAAGTCTTTCCATTGCTGGTAATAACTTAGTGAAATGATTTGAAATAAATGAACAATGTATCTTGAAAGTGACAAGGGTACTGAATATTTCAGGCTATTGCCAATCATCTAATTTAAAAGAAATCAGCTCAATCTGTCAGCAATTGTTCACAAGGAAAGAGGAACAAATATTTTCCACAAGTGATACTAAAATTGTTAATTAAGAAAAAAAGGTTAGGAAGGTCTGGATACAAAAGGTATCATGTATATGTTGATATTGCCAACATTTATGAATGGGTAAACGATTTAAAATATGAAATCACAGGATTCCACAGCCAAATTACGTTTTAGATCACAGCAGCAAAGTGGTCATTTAAAAAACCAATGCATACACATTTTTTGCATTTTTATATATAAACCTTACTGTTAGAATATGCTGAAGACAGTTCTAGTAACCAAAACGTTTCATAATTTTAAATGTACTTGGGTTAGCAAAAACTCAAATACAGTAGTGTCTGTTTATTAATTTGCATTATAAAACAAAGCAAAGAACCCTCTTGCACTTGCATGGTATGTTTCAAATTCTTTCCACAAGCCTGAATTTAGTATGTTCTGAATGGAATGAAAAACAGCTACTTCAAGAACTGGAAAATAAGTAATATAAAATGACTGTCAGTTGTCATAATAATAAAAAAAATTAAAAATACCCTTGGTTGATCAGATAAGGGATCTGTGCTCTCCTACTCTGCTTTGAAAAGGTACACGTGACAATTTGGTCTCCTTTAGTCACCTAAATCCACAACTCAAGGATTATCTGCTTATACTGAGGGCCAGCTCCGAAAGGCAACAGGGAAAAATCAATGGAGCTGAAGATTAAAACTCTCTCACCCAGCAGTGACTTCATCTTAAAAATAAATTTGAAAAAAAAAAGTTCTTTGGAGGACTAAAATTACAATTCTAACAATGGTGGTTCAGAAAGATGCTTAGTGTGTGTGAGTGAATGCTAGTTGCCTCAATAGTGTCTGGCAAGCCTTCAACACGGTAGCTCCTAATGCCATATATAATCCTCGCCACAAACCACATGGAGGATATGATACATCACCCATTGTAACACTACTATGCTTAAGGTAAAACTCTTATTTTCTTTACACAGCTTGTATCACAGAACTGAGGAAATATACAATCATTGGTATCATACAAAAGAGACCATTGGATTCCCCTCTTAGTTAAATGCACGCTTTCTGAAAATAAACTCTGACAACCTGCAACAGTTCCTGACACTTGTGGAAAGCTGCTCACTGTACAAAAGACTTCACCCCCCCCACAGAAAGTAATGTACATGCATGAAATTAGGGAAGAAGAATGTTGACGTTACCGTTCAGAAAAACAACTGCCAAATGTAAAATAAATGTAAGAGTCACACAAACGAGGCTTCTTTAGGGTTTTTGTGAAATATCAATATAAAAATTAACAGCAAATTCATAATCCTTGCTTAAAAACTCATTTTTTGTTAGAAAACCTTAAATTAAAATACAAATGTTTAGGGTAGTTGCCCAGTGGCTAATGTGTTGGTGTTCTGAAAACTTTCCAAACTGTAGCCTGAAAATGCTCAAGTTTCAAACTAGATCCCTCTCCAAAAGCACCAATTCTAATTAGCAAATAAATCTTTCCCTAGGGACCTTTCAATGGCTACTTTTATAGTCTGCATTTATTATATATATTTATTTTCTATAAATGCATTATAAATATTTATCAATAATTCAGAAGAATCAGATTTCTAAGCTTGGAATACATTTGTAATATACATTATACATATATATATATTTATACCTAACAATTTAAGCAGTATCTCTCATGCCAGTTGCTTTTAAAGAAAAGCATTCCAATCTTAAAACTGCAGTTGTGTCTATTGCATGCTTCAACAACCAGATTGGTAAATTCAATTTCTACATAATGTCTGAGAGAGAAAATGTTTGAAAATTTGTTTTCAAAATTGTTTGAATTTTAAAGATCCAACAGTATTTGCCACTTCCTTGGCAACTACCTTAATTGGTTTTCCCACGGCAATAAAACAAAACAAAAAAATCGAAACTTTAGACAGTTTTGGAGATGCTCTATCCAGTTGATGCCTGCTTCCAGTAATCATGCCAGCACAAACCAGTCTTCCTTCCTGATGCAGTTCTTGGCTTTCCCAGAGGAAATATGCTGACAAACTGCTGCTGTTCTTTTTCTTAAGGCATTGCTCCTCAAACTTCAGAATATCCAGCTGCACCAAATCCATCAGCTCAATTAAAAAAAAGGCACAAACTCATCTTCAGATGGCTTTGGAGTTACTAAAGCCGACTCCTTCTGAACTCCATTTCCTCTTTTTTTTTTTGTATTTTTTTCCAATATATATATGTATGTGTGTGTGTATGTATATATATATATATAAGACTATATATATATAGACTAGTCCTCTTTCCCCCACCCTCCCCATTAAAAATATACCATCTCGCATTGTTCTGGTTTTGAAGAGAATGTCTGACTCACAGGTAGGTGAGAGCCATTTAAAAAAAATCCAAGAAACAAAACTACAAGATGAGTTGAGTGGTTCAAATGGAGATTGCTGAATTGTGGGTAATCAAACTTTAAGCACCAGTTTTAAATGAAGTTTGTTTGCTTTTGTGTTGTTGAATCTTTGATTTAATTATTTTTTTCAGAAAAAAAACTGACAACTTTGCCAAAGACTTTCATGGGCTTTGTTCCCCTTACGGCTTCCATTGAGGACCAGAGGAAGAATGCCCAGCATACGTGCTTGTCTTCAACACTGCTGCACTTCACCAGCGTTTTTCCTTTTCCGTATATCTATCTATTTGGAGAGATTTTTCTGTTGCTGTGTTTTACACCTGGTTGTCCCTTCTGTATTCTGTAAGAAAACCATGACAGGACGCAGGAGTAACAGGAGAAAGCTTCTTGGCAGAGCTTCAAGACAAAGACGAACAAACAGGAGAACTCCAGCTCAAAGGTGAATGCTACAGGGGAGGCTCCTCTTCCATGGGCTCATCATCTGGTCTGTAAACAATTTCACCCAAAGGAGGCAGGATGAGGGGAGGGAGAAAAAGAAAAAGGGGTAGGGGCATGACAAGGATGAGAAATTTACAGTGTGCTGTGTACAAAAGTGTTACGCTTTCTCTAGTGCACTAATGGGTGTTTTCCCCAAAACTCCCACTAAAACCCAGTTTGCGAACCTTCCCCTACCAACCCATGTAAGTTTTGCTCACCCAGGCTGTTAAGAATTAAACTTTTAAACTTTTTGGAGAGTCTGCTACAAGTGGAAAGAGCAGCATTTCTCCAAGTTTTCCACAGTTCAAGATCATTGCACTGAAGAATTGACTTCCCTCCAGTCTTGATGAACGTGTGTGCTCGGCTGCTTTGGACCAGTATAACATATTAAGACATGTTTGGCACTGTCACCATTCTCCTGGCTAATCTGAGAGGGTGTAATAAAACAGAGGGGCAGGAGCTACTCACTGTTGAAATTATTACCCTGACGATACTGGGAACGTGTTCAGTTAAAAGGAAATGACAAAAAGATGAAGTCAGACTCTGCACTGCATCACACATTGTCCACACTACTAACGGCTTCCATCTCTGAGATTTGTTGGTTTGATGGAATTGAAGGGAACTCACCTCTTGTCAGCTGGCTTCACACCCACTGACAGAGATGCCATGGCTGTTACTGTCTCTGCTTCTTCAGTCTCACACTTCTGTGCCTCGATCAAGGAGTACCCCACTGTGGAGGAGTAACGCTGGAGTGAATGCCAATACTTGCCTAAGTGAGACATAGGATAAAACCAGGCTGTTAGGCCAGCTGCTGTACCACAAAGTTATGATGTTATTAGTTATTATGAGAAGTGAGCAGCCTCAGGGCTTGGTGCTTTCAGGGTCACCATGATCCCGCATTCAGATAGAGCTTGACATTTGAAACATTATGGGCAAGATTTTCAAAGCACTCAGCATTGCCCTATCTGAGCTCCCATTGAAGCCTTTGCTAAAACTCCCACTGGTTTTTCAAAACCAACGCTGGGCACTTTTGAAAAGCTCTCTCTACACATATAGGAATCATATCACCTACCAATTAAACACAACCACATCTGAGCCTGTCTCATCCCTCCTCTCCAGAGCCTATGAAGGGGCTCTCCAGAGCCTATGAAGACTGGAATGCAGACATGGTTTTAAAATCATCACCGTGACCAATTTAGTATCAAGAGCTGTGGAAAGGAATCTGGTACAGGAGTGCTCAGTCTGAAGATCTGGTTATCTGATAAATATGCTGGCCAACCTGAGGTAATGATGGCCTCCTGAAGCGAGAAGCTGAGTAGTTCTCCATATGGAAAAGCCAGTTTACTTCTACATTGTAACTATGATGATTCACAATGATAAACAGTCTGGCTAATTCTACAGCAACAGTACAGTTATTAGCTGATATCTGGCTTTAGTGCCATGCTGCTTTGTTAACATCTTTGTTAACATCTGAGCCTGTCTCATCCCTCCTCTCCAGAGCCTATGAAGGGGCTGGGGTTTGTGTGGGGAAGACACATTCACCCTTCCTCCTTAAGCCCTATGCAGCTTACAAGGAAAAGTAAATACAGCCTGAATCTGTACTAATTTATGGCAGGCTCTCTCACTCTCAGGGTTGCAGCAGGGAGCTGGAGCCTGGTGGTGAGGTTCTTGAAGAGGTGTGCACGGAGCAGTCTTGGCTAGGTTTTCCTGGACATTGCCTCTTTTTTGAGCCTCCGTCCTCTGTCCAGGCAGATTTTTCAAAAACATGCAATATCCAGGGGGTTCTGAGCAGACATTGCAGTTAGAAAGAGCTTCAATTGGTATGCTTCCCTACTGGTCCCTCTCCTGCATCGACAGCTGACTGGTCCATTCCCTCAGCCACAGTTGCCAGATCCCGCCCACACAGGTCCCCAGCTCGCAGCCCTGGGCAACGGTCCTGCAGGGAGGCACTGACTGACGCTGTCGCTGCATCCCGGCTTTGAGCAGCTGGTTGACAGGGCGCGACACTATCCCTCCCCCTTCTCCAGTGAGTACTCCTGCTGCAGGACTCCCTCCAGCTCCCTCAGTGTATCCCCCCTCCAGTGCTCTCTTTTTCATAACTGAAATATGGTAACCCTAGTCTTGCTGATTGTGGAAAGGATGCAGAGATCCCAGCAAGCCATCCAGACTCTTGCTCCTTCCGCTAGCTGTGGGCTGGCAGCAACTGGAACAGAGCCCTTCCATGGCTCCTCTCACACATGGAATATCTCTTGACCTTTGCCTGCTCCATTTAGCCAATGTGATCATGCTGAGTTTGGACACGGGGTGAGGTGGGGGGAAGTTGAGAAAAGAGAGACAGAAGTTACAGACTTAGTGTGGTTCAGTTCAGAGGATTATCCATGAAAAAGTACCTTCCCACAGGGGATGAGATGAAGTTGAGGATACTACCCCGTGCTACCCCAAAGTTTGGCTTCCAAATCCAGCTTAGCAACAGATAAAGGCAGGAGTGCTGCACCACTAGTGCTCTGTCTGCATGGCCAGAAAAACCTTTGTCAAGTGGCAAAGCATCCAGAGACCCATTGGATAGTCTGGAGCTGCCTCTAGTATTTGCCAGCAGAGAGTGCAGCCCAAAGTCTCAGACAGAGGGAGAAGATCATGATTTTCAAAAAATGGAACAGTTCATAGACCTTTTAGTGTATCTCTTCATTTGCTTTTATGGACTCACAAACAATGAGGGAAAATATCACACGTAATTTTGCGCCGCCGGCAAACAAGAAGGAACTGGAATACAGACATGGTTTTAAAATCATCACCGTGACCAATTTAGTATCAAGAGCTGTGGAAAGGAATCTGGTACAGGAGTGCTCAGTCTGAAGATCTGGTTATCTGATAAATATGCTGGCCAACCTGAGGTAATGATGGCCTCCTGAAGCGAGAAGCTGAGTAGTTCTCCATATGGAAAAGCCAGTTTACTTCTACATTGTAACTATGATGATTCACAATGATAAACAGTCTGGCTAATTCTACAGCAACAGTACAGTTATTAGCCGATATCTGGCTTTAGTGCCATGCTGCTTTGTTAACATATGTTATCACAGTGGTGCTGTCATAATAAAGATCTGCTTTCAAGTAAGTGTTTACTGTAGCTATGTAAACCAGCATATAATTAGCTCAAACAGTTTGTTTGCTAAGACATTTGAAGTATTTAGAGGCAACAATTTTTCCAGTATGTCTGAACTTTACACCTGGGCACAGCACAATGGAATGTCCTCTTAACGAAGTAGTTTCTTGGAAATCAGGGTAAAATCTTGGTGCTACTGAAATCAGTGGGAATTTTTCCATTGGCTTGAGGGTTGGGGAGAGTCAGGATTTTACCCCAGTTTGTCTCCTTCAGACAATAGGGTGCATTTAAAATGAAAGTAGAATGAGGAGGCTGACAGGTTAACACAGTCGAAGTCAGAATTACTGTCTGCCAAGAACTCTGGATTCTATGGCCATTCAGTGCTGGAAGAAACACACGAAAACAAACTTCCGCCCAGCATTGCTGAAGACTTTGTTGAATATGTTTCACCAGCATCCTTTTAATCAAACTTTGGATCCAAAACCAGAGCTGAATCACTGGTTGTGAATGAAACTGCTCTTCTGCTTTGAACGGTTAAAAACAGGTGGAAGATATTAAGTGCAGAGTTTACCTGCTTTTGCTGCTTATTCCTCACTTGAAGCCCCATGGCAGTTTGGAAACTTTGTAATTCCTGGTTGTGGAGATGTTTATAACATCACCAACCCCTGAGCTAGGTTTAGGTGAGGAAGCAGCAGCAAGGACAGTTGGACTCTTAAAAATCCTCAGAAATTTAGAGCTAAGGAAGAATATATGGAAAAAGGAAGAACAGTTTTGTGGTTGAGGCAATGAACTGAAGAAATGGGTTTAAGTGCTTACTCCACCACAGGCTGCCTTTGGGAGCTTGGGCAAGACACTCTGGCAAACTTCAAAAACACTCCAATGGTTTAGGAGCCATTTTCAAAAGTGACTAAGGTACTTAGGAGCCAAAGTCCAATTAACTTCCAATGTGACAAAGCTCCTAAGTAACTTATTCACTTCTGAAAATTTTGCCCTTATTTCTCAGGTCCTTGGTTCCCTACCTGTAAAATGGGGACAGCGCTTTCCTTCTCCAATTTGTCTTCTCTGTTCAGATTATAAGCTAACCTAGGGAAAGGATTTCCTGTGTGTATATGTTTGGCATATTGGGGCCCCAGTTGAGCTTGGAGTCTCTTGGAGCTACAAACAAACAACATTAGCAGAAGAGTTCAAAGTGCTCCATGCTGACAGGGCAGCATTTTATTTTTAAAAGCATAGGCAAACCTACAATTCCAGCACCTCTTCCCAACGCTGGGTTTAACTTCTATTAATGTTCAGTCTTAATTAGAAGCTGTAACAATTCCCAATTCAACTTCTTTAACAGCCATGAGAGGCTGCACATAAGCACTATCCATACATCCCACCACACACAGCACAAGGAGGAAACTTGACCTTTAACCTGTGTTTAGTTCCTTTAACAAATGACCCCCAACCTCAATTTCTTCACCAACAGTAGGACAATATGCTTTGTGCGTACAATTGCTAAGAGAAATGCATCACTTGGGTTTATAGTTGGTTTTGGGTTAGGGTGAGAGAAAGGAAACCAAAAGATAAACAAATCATCTTGCTGTCTGACCTCATGTCTGAACACTACAGGTATGTCTACGCAGTCTGGGGCAGTGAGTCAGGCTTCTGCTAGCATGATAAGAAAAATTGCGTAGACAGGGCTTTGAAGTTGTGCCTTAAGGCTCCCGGTGGATGGACATTTCAGAGCCTGAACTCCAGCCTGAAGCACAATGTCTACACAGCTCTTTTTAGAGCACTAGTGTGAGCCCACATCTATCAACCTGTACTGGGAGGCTTGCTGCTGTGAGCTATGTAGACACTCTTACACAGTTATTCACTTCGGCATCTTGCATGTTCAGCTCGTGGTTGCACAGGGTGTGTTCACTGTACGTTGACCATCAGCAAACCAGCTGAAGTAAATCTAGCGGACCTCGGGAGAATTTATTTACTATCATCGTAAAAATGATGGAGGTGTCAAAATAGCGTTGTCTGAGACAGCTCAAAGGAGAATTATCTGAGCCAAGCTTATATATACTCACTGTGTATCTCAATTACTTTTTCCATGGAATGCACTGCATTGGCATTTGCTCTCTGCTGCAAGACTTTTTCTGGAAGAGGATCAAGCTGAAAAAAATGGAATAGAAATAGAGAATTTTAAATGTATATTACTGTATATACTCTGTATCCAAGCGTTCTTCAAGACACTGTATATACTGTAGTCTGTACTGAGTGCCCAGTCCCCTCCTTTGAGTCCCATTATCTGATCCTACTTAAAATGCTGGATATTAAAACTTTCTAAACGGTCTTCTTATTACTGTATACTTCAGTTTGCATGTGCATGTGCATGCACACACACACAGAGCCTTGTACTACATGTAATGAATGGAAGTTGAATGGAAAACTTGAGGAATTAAATTGTTCACTGCCATGAACATGTAGTGGTATTTTTAAAAAGTTTAGGCTCTGGATGAGAGTTTTCAAAGGCATGAGCCATCTATCAGCTCCCCCAGAAAACTGTATGTGCAGAATATTAAAAAAAAGTTATGAGCGCCAATCCAGTTTAAATTTGAGTGACTCCTAACTCCCAGCCTATTCTCTAACCTCCTTCTCACATGACCTCTTATACCACATCTTCTATTTCTTCCAGGATACCTCCCCACTACTCCCCCATTGCCATGAGCCATTGTGTGGCCAAAGGATGCTGCTGGCCACAGACTGTGAATATCTACATGCCTCCTCATGTCCACAGGGCAAGAGCTCCACTAGTGTCCAGCTCAAAAACAGTGCAGGACAGGATCCCTGCTTTTAAGAATCTTTGAACATGTGCAACTGGAAAGGATGCCTGAGCTTTGACAGTCAAGCACTCTCAGAATAGCTATTCTGCTTTGGTGAGCTAGGCAGAGCCCTGTTCTACAGTCTTCCCCACCTTTCATTTGTCAACAAACATATTTCATTTGTCAGTCACTGGGTGCACAGAGAAATATTAATGAGGGAGAATGTTGATAACTTTGCTGGGTTTTTTTTTTTAAAGCCTGTATATAAGATACTATGTAGATCTATTTCTACGTAAAGTCTGAAGTGTAAAAACAAAGCAAAGGGACCTGGAAAAAAAAGTTAGATACCAGCCAAAAGAGTAACTTTTAAATTCTTTTGAACTCCTAATCCAATGAATGTATTTACTTGTAACCTTCCCAAAAATCAAATTTGTGCTGTAGGAGTAAATGTCCTAATTTTGATTATGGCAAACACGACTCTTCATCCATTACAAAGGAACTGAAACCCTGCTTTAACTCTAAACTCCACAAAACCTTAAGTACAAAGCCACCGGTAGCGCCTCCATAAGGAGTTCTTTGTAGCTCTTACTATCTGTTGGGTCAATCTTACCAGGGCAGAGAAAGATTAACACATGGATTTAATGCCTATGAAATTTGTGCTAACGTTACTGTGTGTAGAGAATTGTGTTATGAACCTTATTCTCTGTGATGTTGGTTTCTTTCCTGTCCTCCTTAAATAGTGAGAAACAATGAGAATAACGGGACAGAATTGAAATTGCAAGTTGAAAGGCGATACAGAACTTTTAAAAAGTTCCTACATTTATGTGCACATAAGAGTGTCTTTTGGGGCTCAAGAGCCTTTGCATTCTAAATGCAGACAGGAGATGAACTGTTTGTCTCTGTTCTTATCCAAACTCACACCTCTCAACCCTGGTGATAAAAAAAAAAAAAAAGAGTTTGTTAATACCTGAGGCAAGGGAACATCTTTGTTTCCCTAAAAAGAGATGTGTGAATGTTTAGCAACTAGAGTAACTCAAAGAAAGTGTGCCCTGGTTGCCAAGAAGGCTAACGGCATTTTGGGCTGTATAAGTAGGGGCATTGCCAGCAGATCGAGGGATGTGATCATTCCCCTCTATTTGACTTTGGTGAGGCCTCATCTGGAGCACTGTGTCCAGTTTTGGGCCCCACACTAGAAGAAGGATGTGGAAAAATTGGAAAGAGTCCAGCGTTGGGCAACAAAAATGATTAGGGGGCTGGAGCACATGATTTATGAGGAGAGGCTGAAGGAACTGGGATTGTTTAGTCTCCAGAAGAGAAGAATGAGGGGGGATTTGATAGCTGCTTTCAACTACCTGAAAGGGGGTTTCAAAGAGGATGGATCTAGACTGTTCTCAGGGTTACCTGATGACAGAACAAGGAGTAATGGTCTCAAGTTGCAGTGGGGGAGGTTTAGGTTGGATATTAGGAAAAACTTTTTCACTCAGAGTGGTGAAGCACTGGAATGGGTTACCTAGGGAGGTGGTGGACTCTCCTTCCTTAGAGGTTTTTAAGGTCAGGCTCGACAAAGCCCTGGCTGGGATGATTTCGTTGGGAATTGGTCCTGCTTTGAGCAGGGGGTTGGACTAGATGACCTCCTGAGGTCCCTTCCAACCCTGATATTCTATGATTCGATGAAAGAAGCTTTTCTGACGAGGGTATAGTTATACTGGCAAAACAATCTGGGGTGGATGCAACTGTATCAGAGTAAATACGCTGAGGACAGGTCCCCCAAACAACATAAGCTCTACTTTTGGCTAGGTCTATACTATGAGTGCTTTTTGATATAGCTACCCCAGTATATTACATTTGCCAAACGTTCCTAGCGTAGGCACAGCTCATATTGGCAAAGGTGAGCTTTTGCTGGCTTAGCTTATTTCAGTCTCCTCCCCTCGCTGACCTGAGCAAAATAAGCAATACCAGCAAAAGCTCAGTTCTGCCATTATAAGTCCGTCTATACTAGAGGCTTTCGGTGGCACAGCTATGCCAGTCAGAAATCACACTTCTTCACACCTGTGATCAATATCAATCTGGCTTTGCAAAAATCTATAGCGTAGACCTGGCCTGTATAAGCACAGTTACACTGGTACAATTGCATCTACGCTAGGGATTTCAGCGGCATAGCTGTGTTGGTTAAAAGAAACAATCACCCCCTAACTGGGCAATAATTCTTAGGTCAGGCCTCACGGAGAACAGCAATGTTTAGAATCTAATACAATATAGTGCCAACAATCTCAAACATAACATAATTCAAGTTTAAACATATGCAGGCTGTCCTATTTCACAGGACCTGTAGCCATCTCCCACATCATGGGTAAGTATATTGCAGATGTTACAAGGAGTCAGATTTAATTTGGTGCCTCAGTGAATAGTGAATTTCCATTAACAATGCATTTGCTGTGAAAAAATTCTTGAGCACGCCCCTTAGAAGTAAATGGCATGCCGTGCATAGACCATTTCACTTGGCATGCACAGAACCTTTTGGCGCTTGGGGGTAGGGGAAGGAAAGATTGGAAAGGAAGCATGTAGCCCCCCCTCTAAACTCTCCCTTGATTACATTTCCTTTTGTTTTTCTGGAATAGATTTTCCTCATGTCAGACAAAAAGAAGGCCAGAACTGTTCACTGTAAAGGAATTCCAAACTTTCAGATGAGAAGCATGCCATCAATATGCTGACACTGGAAAAGCCACACTGTTTCACTCCATTGTCAGACAGGAGGAGCTGTGTGGGGAAGGGGAGCCAGCTGACCAAAAAAGCAATATGCCTTTAGCAGGACTTAGAAGCTGCATTTCAAGTAATTACATGGGGGTGGGAGGAGAACCAGATAGCACCACAATACACTGCATTGTGTAGCAAAGAGCCCTATAATCCAATTGTGGCATGAGAACTGGCACGATCCAAAACTCTGCCCATATTCCATTCTGATCCTGCAGCCTTCAACCAATACAAAAAATTAAAAAACACACATTAAAGTGTTCAAAGTGATAATATGAAAACATCAGGAAAAAGAGTATCAGTTTGGGCTTTGGAAGACGCAGAGAATGAGGGTGTGGCGATTTGAGCAACAAAATGTCAAAACCCCTCCTTCTCCCGTGTGCACAAATCAAGAACAAATGGACTTCTGTCAAAGGGTTTGTTTAGCCAAAGAGTCTGGGCAGGAAGTGAGAGATGCAGCACTAACCAATCTAATTTTGTTCCAACAGCCCCAGATATTGCCAGGAAAAGACGGTTACTCACCTTTGTAACTGTTGTTCTTCGAGATGTGTTGCTCATATCCATTCCAGTTAGGTGTGCGCGCCGCGCGTGCACGTTCGTCGGAAGATTTTTATGCTAGCAACTCTGGTGGGTCGGCAGGTCGCCCCCTGGAGTGGCGCCGCTATGGCGCTGGGTATATACCCCTGCCGACCCGACCACTCCTCAGTTCCTTCTTGCTGGTTACTCCGACAGTGGGGAAGGAGGGTGGGTTTGGAATGGATATGAGCAACACATCTCGAAGAACAACAGTTACAAAGGTGAGTAACCGTCTTTTCTTCTTCGGGTGATTGCTCATATCATTTCAGTTAGGTGATTCCCAAGCCTTACCTAGGCAGTGGGGTCGGAGTGAGATGTCACAGAGTATAATACTGCAGAGCCGAAGGCTGCATCATCCCTAGACTGCTGAACCAGGGCATAGTGGGAGGCAAAGGTGTGGACTGAGGACCAGGTAGCTGCACGACAAATTTCATGAATGGGCACATGAGAGAGGAAAGCAGCTGATGAGGCCTGAGCCCTGGTAGAGTGCGCAGTCAACGCGGCTCGATGGAACATGAGCCAAGTCGTAACAGCTGCAGACGCATGACGTCACCCAGGAGGAAATCCTCTGCAAGGAGACGGGTAGGCCCTTGACATGCTCAGCCACTGTGACAAAGAGTTGGGGGGATCTGTGAAATGGCTTTGTTCGCTCGATATAAAAAACAAGCGCTCTGCAGACGTCTAAAGAGTGTAGCTGTTGCTCCCTGGGAGACGAATGTGGTTTTGGACAGAAAACAGGTAGGAAGATTTCCTGGTTAACATGGAAGGCTGATACCACTTTGCGGAGAAAGGCCAGATGTGGTCGCAACTGCACCTTGTCCCTGTGGAATACAGTATATGGGGGATCTACCGTGAGAGTTCGAAGCTCCGATACTCGTCTCGCTGATATGATGGCCACCAGGAAAGCGGTTTCCCTTGAGAGGTAGAGAAGGGTGCAAGTTGCTAACGGCTCGAAAGGGGTGGACATGAGTTTGGCTAGCACCAGGTGAAGGTCCCATGTAGGGGAAGGGCGGCGTACCTGGGGGTAAAGGCGCTCTAGGCCCTTAAGGAATCTAGACACCATCGGGTGTGAGAATACCGAGCGGCCATTCTCCCCTGGGTGAAAGGTAGAGATGGCCACCAAATGGACCCTCAGAGATGATATCGCTAGGCCCTGTTGTTTGAGGGACCAGAGGTAATCCAAGATGTTGGGAATGGAGACCTCGGTGGGAAGGAAGTTCCGCTCCACACACCAGCACACGAAACGCTTCCACTTGGCCAAATATGTCGCTCTAGTGGAAGGCTTCCTGCTACCCAGGAGCACCTGTTGCACCGGGGCAGAGCAACGCAGCTCAGACTGGGTCAGCCACTCAGGAGCCATGCCATGAGGTGGAGGGACTGAAGGTCCGGGTGATGCAGCCTGCCGTGGTCCTGAGGATCAGGTCCAGGTGAAGAGGCAGGGGGACAGGGTCGGCTATGGATAGGTCTAGCAACATGGTGTACCAGTGCTGCCGAGGCAACGCTGGAGCTATCATGATTAAGCGGGCTTTGTCCCTGCGTACTTTCAGTAGGACCCTGTGGACGAGCGGAAATGGTGGGAAGGCATAGAGCAGGTGCGTCGGCCACGGTATAAGGAAGCCGTCCGCAACTGAACCCGGTGAGAGGCCTTGAAAGGAGCAAAATGTGTGGCATTTCCTGTTCCCGCGGGATGCAAAGAGGTCTATCGGGAAACCCCCACCTCTGGAAGAGCAAAAGAGCAACATCCGGGTGAAGTGACCATTCGTGGGAAAGGAAGGATCTGCTGAGGTGATCTGCCAGCGTGTTCCGAACTCCCGGGAGAAAGGATGCGATGAGGTGTATGGAGTGGGCTATGCAGAAGTCCCAAAGAGGTAAGGTTTCTTGACACGGGGTGAAGATCTCGTGCCGCTCTGCTTGTTTACATAGTGCATGGCGGTTGTGTTTTCGGTGAATACTGACACACAATGACCTTGTAAGTGCTGTTGGAACATCTGGCAAGCGAGGCGGACCGCTCTCAGCTCCCGGACATTGATGTGGAGGGTCAGCTCTTGAGATGACCAAAGGCCCTGGGTGCGCAGGTGTCCGAGGTGAGCTCCCCAACCCAGGGATGATGCGTCCGTTGTCAGGGACGCCGACGGCTGGGGCGGATGGAACAGGAGCCCTGCACACACCATGGCAGATCCAGCCACCACTGTAAGGAGTCTAGGACGGTTGGAGGAATGGTGACGACCATGTCCATAGGATCCCTGGCTGGTCGGTATTGTGAGTTGAGCCACGACTGGAGGGGCCAGAGGCGCAGTTTGGCGTAGTTCGTTACATGTGGCCCAGGAGAGCGAGGCAACTGTGCACCGAAGTCAACGGCGCCGTTCGCAGTCTCTGGATGATGGCTGCCATAGTCTGGAATCGTGGCAGTGGTAGACAGGCTTTGGCAAGAGTGGAGTCCAGGGTGGCGCCAATAAATTCTATCCTCTGAGTGGGGATCAGAGTCGATTTTTCCGCATTGATCATTAGACCGAGATGTAGGAAAAGGTCCTTGACAATGTGGACTTGGCTGAGGACACGTGCCTCAGAGGTTCCGCGGATGAGCCAGTCGTCTAGATACGGAAATACATGTATCCGACTGCGGCAGAGGTGGGCGGCGACTACAGCCATACATTTGGTGAATACTCTTGGGGCTGTAGAGAGTCCGAATGGAGGACTGCGAACTGAAAATGTCGGCGGTTGGCCACGAACCGGAGGAACCTCCTGTGAGGGGAAGATGGCTATGTGGAAGTAGGCATCTTTCATGTCGAGGGTGGCATAGCAGTCTCCAGGGATGGAATAATGGTCCCCAGGGATACCATACGGAACTTCAACTTTACCATGTATCTGTTGAGTTCCTTCAGGTCGAGGATGGGTCTGAAACCTCCCTTTGCTTTGGGGATTAGGAAGTAGCGACAGTAAAACCCCTTGCCCTGCTCGTGCTCCGGTACCTCCTCTATGGCTCCTTTGGCGAGGAGAGATTGCACCTCCTGCAGGAGGAGTTGCTCGTGAGAGGGGTCCCTGAAGAGGGACAAGGGAAGGGGGTGGGGTGGGTTTGAAATAAATTGGAGGTGGTATCCAAATTCCAGCGTGCGTAAGACCCAACGATCTGATGTTAGCTGGGACCACGCAGGGAGGAAAAAGGAAAGATGGTTGGAAAAGGGAGGGGACGGATCCTTTAAAGAAACTGGTACAACGCCCTCGGGCGCACCTTCAAAAGGAAGGCTTTGGCCCTCAGGAAGACTTTGGGGAGCTTTGGTTTTGGCCCTCTTGGTTGCCCGATTGCCTTTGGCAACTGGTTCTGCCTCGCCGTCTGGCGAAGTCTTGCCTCTGCCGGGGCTGAGGGTAAGGGCGGTGCAGTTGGGGTCGGAAGGGCCTGCGCTGGGTCACTGGCATGTGCATTCCCAATGAGCGCATAATGACCCTGTTGTCTTTTAGGTTCTGCAGCCTAGGGTCAGTTTCATCCGAAAATAGCCCTTGGCCCTCAAATGGGAGATCCTGGATCGTGTGTTGGAGCTCCGGGGGGAGGCCGGAAACCTGCAGGCACGAGATACGGTGCATAGTCATGCCAGAGGCCAGAGTCCTGGCAGCTGAATCCGCGGCATCAAGAGAAGCCTAGAGGGAAGTTATTACCACTTTCTTTCCTTCGTCGAGGATGGCCGAGAACTCCTGCCGGGCATCTTGTGGCAGCAACTCCTTGAATTTACCCGCTGCCGCCCAGGTGTTATAACTATAGCGGCTAAGGAAAGCTTGCTGGTTGGACACGCGGAGTTGGAGAGCCCCTGCCGAATAGACTTTGCACCCTAGCAAGGCCATGCGTCTCACCTCCTTTGATTTAGGGGCTGGCGCCTGCTGACCATGGCATTCCCTCTCGTTGACCGACTGGACAACAAGGGAGCAGGGAGGAGAATGGGCATAGAGATATTCATAGCTCTTGGAGGGCACCATATATTTACGCTCAACCCTTTGCGCCGCCGGTGGGACAGAGGCCGGAGACTGCCAGATGGATGTGGCGTTGGCCTGTATGGTCTTAATGAAGGGAAGAGCCACTCTAGTGGGGGCACCCGATGACAAAATGTCCACCACTGGGTCCTGTACCTCCGGGACCTCCTCGGCTTGCAAGTTCATATTTTGTGCAACACGCCTGAGGAGGTCCTGGTGGGCCCTGCGGTCAATCAGAGGAGGGCCAATAGAAGAGGTTCCAGCTACAGCCTCGTCAGGGGAGGATGAAGAGGAGAGACCTGGAACCAGCGGGTCTGATGAGGATTCCGCCTGGTGGATGCTCTGCGTCTCCCCGGGGATGTGGGAATCCTGAGGCTGGGTTAACCCTTCCTCCATAGGGGGAGGAGGGGGGCGGGTGATCGCGGCTTCCGGCCCCCGGTGTTCTGAGGTGGCCAAACGCGATTGACCTGGTTGAGAGCCTTGGGGCGTCCAGAAACCCCATTGCTGCGGCCCATGATCTTGAGGTTGGGGCTCCTGGAACAATGCAGCAGGCACATCAGCGTCTAGGGCGTATGCACTGTCCACCTGAGAGGACATGGAAGGGTGCCGGGACGGCCAAGGAGGAGCCGAGTGAGGCTGGTATGAGTCCTTCGCTCTTGTTGCTGGAGATCTCCTCGGTGCCGGGGATCGGTTCCGGGAGTCATAGCGGTGCCGAGAACGAGACTGGGACCTGCAACCAGCTCTGTGCCAGGAGGTCGACCTGGATCTCGACGGTCTGCGGCAGGACCGGCTGCAAGAGTCTCAGTGCCGGGAGCAGTACCAAGAGTACCGGGCAGGACAAGAGGTGGATCGGTGCCGTGAGTACGACCGGTACCGCCTAGGTGAGCGGTGCCGGGACTGCCTTGGTGAACTCAGACCACGGAGCACTGAGGTCTCTTTCACTCCTGATAGGTATCACTGCCAGTATTGCTGTGGCCAGGCTCCCTAACTAAGATGTTCAGGAACTGGATGGAAGTGTTCCGCTAGGTTCAAAATTACATCTGACAGGACACAGCGTCCCCTCTTCCAGACGGGTCAATCAACCCTTCATACTTATCTGTCCTGGCACTATGATTCTTCATCCTGGCCGAGACCCTGTGCTTGCATTTTCTCCTAATGTTGGAAAGACTGTTTCAGTGGTCTTCATACATAGTTTGGATTTTAAGCAACAGCATCATTCACCGGGTACAAGCAGCTGTTCAGCACCGGCAATCACAGCTTGGCTTCCCTTTTGGACAGAATCCAGTTTTAAGTCGAGCATCTGGTGGCACATGCCATGGAATCATCAGATTACCATCATATGCAAGCTCCGGCTAATGACCTCATCCCACCCCATTTGATTGTGGGTAAACCTCAAATTACTCATTTGGGTTAAGTGATATTGGACTGTACTGAAACACAGCCGTGAGTTTCTCCTGAAGATGTGCCAACAGATTGGTGGACCATGTCAGGAAAGACATCAACTGGGAATGGAGTGTTTTTGTTCTTTCTTTTACGGAAAGATGCTGAGGCATGAGTGGATTACTTACGATAATCCAACCTCAGATGTAACCTGTAACACTGAAATAGAGAGTGTACTGAAAACTGACTGGGTGATTTGTAGGTGGCATATACAAGCTACACTAGAGTCCAGTGCATCAAAAGTTGCTTCCCAGGTGGCAGTTATATTCAGCAGAGATAATGGTGGTTTGGTATCCTTGGAGTGGTTGGGAAAGGCTGGTACTTCACCAAACTCTCAGTTCTCATTGCAACTTTTGATGTTTTCCAGATGCAGTAACTTGCCTAGTATCTAAATCGTGTAAAAACACAGGTAGACACGGGCTTTGAAATAAAGGTGGCATGGTAGAACTTGGATAGTTAGCATGTTTGGTACCTTAATATTGAAGGTAGAGGGAGGCCAGGTGTCTGTTCTGTGCTGCTGTTGCCTCCTCTGCTTTTCGGAACTGTTAGCAAATGTTGCCTTTAGGCGTCATCTCATTATGCTATTTAATAAAAGTTGCAGCTTGTTGGCCATAAGTTACATAAATTGAAAAAGTCCTCAGTGGATCCTGCCCTTTATTTTTTCCAACAATAGTCAAATTATTTGTAGTGGCTTTGAACAAATCAAAAAATGGTAACTAAAAAAATATTAAACTTCTGATGCTGTTAAATCATTTTACATTAAAATATTCTGAGGTGCATAAAGCTTGCAGTTACAACCATATTTTAATTTTCCTGACGCTTCGGAATTATCCTTGGCTCTAAGCTTTGCAACCACACACAGACATTTTCTTAAAATTAAAATTTTAATTTCAGCTGATGAATTTGATTTCAGCTTGTGAGGCCTGCATTTCCCCCTTCATCTCCTTCTGTTTCACTATATAATTTAGTCATATCTTAAGTTAGCAAATTTCCCCTTCAGCCTGTTGCTATCCACAGCTGGCTGTCCATGTGCGTGCATGCAAAATTGTCTAACACACTGTATATCAAACTTCATCAAAGGGCCCGCAGGATACAGCAACGGTGGTTCACTCCAACTTCCTTGCATTAAAAAGATTTTATAAAAGACCTTGATAAAACCAGTGCTTCCTGCTTTTTGATGTGTGTAAGTAAAAGAACATTGTCATGGTATCTGCACAGTCTTATAACCAGCTTATCAAAACCAAGAACAGGTCCATCCTTAAAAGCTTTTAAGTTCTTTATGGATATTCTGATGTAATTACAAAAAATAAAAAATAAAAAAACCCACCAAAACACAACAAATCAAACATTCTTCTTTAAATTGTCTAAATATATGAACCATTTCAACCCAGCAAAGTGATTACTGGCAAAACATAATATAGGTAAATAAAATCTTCGGAGCACTTAACCTCAGAAAGATGTGTTATAAAAAATGATTCCAACCAAGCTGATCACTGGGGAATAAGGCTTGTTCAGAGCTTTGAACTGTGTGTTCTGCAAAGGTGGGAGGCTGCAGAAGAGAAGTTTTGATCCAAGGTTTGGATGAAGCCAAGGAAATTGCCTCTGATGATGAGAGGTCTGAGAGTCTGTAGTACAAAAGAACGAGGGGCTCTGACAAGCATCATACCAATGAATGGGGTGGGATGCCACTGTGGCTGGTTCCCAAGTTACTAGGGGCCAAAAGAAGGAGAGAGCTGCTTAGGTAGAGACTGGCTAGCTCAACCATCCCCACTGGGGCACGTGACAAATCTGCTAAGCCAAAGCTCAAGGAATCAACAGCCTTTGAAGGCTCTGGTAGAGGGGAACACAGAGAATTCGGAACAGGCATTATCATGTCCTGACTATTCTCACCAGGGTCCGCTGGATTTATTAGTAAGATCTTCTCCAGAATCATCTTTCTGCTTGCAGAAATGCCCTTAATGTTTTGGACTCCACAGTTATGGAGCTGGCTGGAGCAGTCATTTATCAGATATATGTCACCCATGCTTCTATGCAGAATCAAACCCCACACTGTGGACTTCTTGGAGCAGTGAAAAGCAGGTCCCTTGTTATTATATTGCAGCTCCACATCAAAGAGGTTTATGACTTGTTAATGGTTCAATGTCAGCTTTGCAGTCATGATTCTCAACTTAGACAGCTCCAGAATTGAAAGATTACTCAGGTTTTCCTCCATATGGCTCTGCACCTGGAGGCTTTTGGCCCTATAGTCCTCCACCTGTTGCCTCTGTAGTCTCTTCAGCAAGGAGGAGTGACAAGAGAACAAACTCTCTTCCTCCAAGGAAGGCAAAGGGTCTTCATCCTCCTTCACCTGATGGGCAGTCAGACTCGCTCTCTGTCTTGATTGCTTCCTTTTCTCCTCTCAGGGATGTCCGGGCCTTTCAAGATTGCTTGAATTCATGACATATTTGTCTGGATGTCTCAAGACTCACTGAATGAGGGGCCTTCATGTCATCAGTTTGCAGTTGTATTGAGCATGGGTGAGTAGATCTACCATGTAGATCTACCAAGCCCTGCATGGGAGTTATCCATGCATATCCCATGCAGAATGACAAATAGACCTTTGTGTTTAAATACACTGCAAAGTATGCATGGTGATCCTTTAATCGAAAAGACAGCCCAGAATAATTCACACAGCACACTGATTCAATCTGTGATGATATCCCACTTTAATAGCATAGCTCCAGTTGGAAAATATATCTAATCACTTTCACATGCTGCTGCAAGTCTCAGCTGTGTATGATCCAGGCAATGAATAGAAGTGATATTGCTTTTCTTCACTCATCTTCAACACTGATTTTTTCAAAGGCTCTTGAGAGCTTTTGCTACAATGACATCTTCTGAGCTAATAGTGGATACTTCCTAGGGCTCCCGTCTGACAATTCTAATGTTAACTAGTTCGTTGCTGATAATTTTGGTAGAAACATCCCACTATAATGTACTTATTTCTTGTTGCTGGATGCAGTGGCAGGGAGCAATAGGTTGCTGGGGTGGGAAATGAGGAATTCTGTTCCTTCCCCCCATACACTTACCGCTCCTGCCCAAAACAGAAAGGGAAGTGGCCTCCCCATACCAAAAGGTTCAACTGTTTCCTGGATGTCAAGAACTAGACCTGATTTTCACACTTCCATGGGGCCCAACAGCTTAAATAGTCCCCAGTCCAGCTATCAAACGCTCCAGCCCTTCCACTGATAACTTCCATAATACTGCTAGGCACTTTCAATACAGAAATCTGCAGCATACTGAAAAACTGAGGGCAGCAAAAAATAAAACGGAATGAAATATTGAAACAAACAGCACAAAGGACACTATCCTGACTGCACTGGGTAAGGACAGCAATGAGGAGAAAAAGGGCCAGAGAATGGCCATAGACATATTTATTTGGATGACTAATTTGTTGTCCTTGTCCAGGATGAGGAAAATGCAAAATACAAACAAGTGGCAAAAACAAATTTTGCTTTTAAAATTCACTCAATTCTTATTGTTTAATTTGTTGATAAGGGTGGCAAGGTACGCTTTTTAAACAACGTATCTGTGCTCTCCACTGATATTGTTCCTTTAAAGGAAGGACTAAAAACAAAGATCAAAAAGTTTCAGAAGTTTAGGAACTTACTAATTAATGCTGGCAAAATGCACTTTGATAATTTTTAGCTTTGCAATACGGTTGTTGAACTTGTAGCATCTTAAATTTGTCAACATACAGCCATTCACAGTGTCTTTAGTTTTCTTTATACCTCGTTTCCCAGCAAAGCAGAAACACATGCCTCAGATGCATCACAAATGGCTGTCAGGTCATGACCTCCTTCGAGGGCCAGAACAATTCGACCTCCGGCCAATCCCATCAGCTGCTTCGTCAGGTACCCAAAGCCTGTAACAGGGAAACAGGAAATGCAACAAAAGGGCAAAGGTTGACAGTGGAATCAGACTCCTGGCAAAGGATCAAAGAATTATAAAAGGAATTACATCATATTAAAAAACCCACAAGGGATCTGGGAGGACTAAACACATAATATAAGCCAGGTTTTATTTTAATACATTCATTTCAGAATTTCAGCTATGGCTCCCCTTTGGATCCGATTACATGTATGCATTATGGGACAGATTCTGATCTCACAGGGGTGAAAATCTGGAGTACCTCCATAAACAGCACTGGAGTTATTTCAGATTTACACCAGGATAACTGAGGTCAGAATTTGCCCCACTTTGTTTTAATGCTTTGAATTATTATAGTAGCAAATAATCACTTTGGGAGAGAAGGAAAGAGACTAGAAGGAGGTCACTTGTACCTTATCTGATCTTTATGTTATATTATATATAATATGCTTTCCAGAATCAATGCAGTACAGGAGATAGTGGGGGGTGGGGGGGGGAAAACCATCTGTGGTTTGTGCTTCTATTTGTGGGGAAAAAAATGGATTATAATGTTCCATGAGTATCTGACATCTAATGCTCAGTATCAGCTTCTTCACATATACAACATGCTATAAAAATCTCTCGGGCACCTGGGCTTTCATCATTTGACACACAGTATATTTAATTCTACTTTAAACCCCCTCCCCCCCACGGATTAAATGACAGATTCAAATCTGAAAAAAACCAATGCATTACCTCCTCCTTCAGACTTCTCTATTTTCTATTTTACTAAGGCTCACAAACACCTTTGCAGCAACAATATTGTATGTATTGTAATTGTACCGTAATGTATTAATTAACAGCTTTGGGACAAAACCTATTGACTGAACCAACTACATAATAATTCCCCTCAGCTCAATTTTACATATTATGAGAGCCGTACACAATTAGAGAAATTCAACAAAAAAGCAAACAAGGTATCATCATTTACAAAGTGTTTGGGGATACCTTTAAATAACTTGTCTCTTACAGCTCTCCTATTTCACTTAAATCTTTATTAAAGTCATGACTTCTACTTCCTTTTAACAATTTTTAAAAGGACTTTTAAGGACAGACAACAAAACAATAAAAATTCCTTCTGATTTTAGATTCTGTGGGTCAAATCCTGTTTTCTGCTGAATTACATGGAAAGAGTCCAGATTTACACCAGCCTAACAGGGGAAAACATTTGGCTCTGCGTTTGTGCAATGCACGGTGTGGATCCCAAAGAAAAAGAATGAGATCTGAATTATATAACCTGCCAAGACAGAGAGTAAAATCATCAACCTGAATTGTTTACAATGAGTCTGGGAGGAAAGAATGGACAGCTAAACACACACTGCTTGCTTTTCACATTTTGTTTTTCTTTATTTCTGCATGAGTGAAAAGTCACACTTATTGTTATTTGGTAAGTATCTTTTTCTATATTTAGAATTGAGTATGAATCATGTTTTATAAGAATAAGATGCACCAATAGACCAACAGAAGAAGAATTTTTCATGTTATTTTTTTAGGTGGCCTGAAATAAACACAACTTTAGATAATGTTTTCACCCCTCAGCCAGGAGGCCAAGTATTACACAATGAAACAACAAAAGGTACACACAGATTTCTGAAATGTTTACATTTAAAAATGAAGAGACAGAATCCTGGCGTAAACTGTAACAGCTCCACTGAAGTTAATGGGGCAATGATAGTTTACACCAGTTTAGGATCTGCCCTGTTGTAAAGCTGCAACTTACATTTTGCTGATAGATTATATCCTCCAAGAGGCGTAGGATGGCCTTCCACTGCATCAAAACCAGATGACACCAGCACAACATCTGGGGCAAATTCATTGGCAATTGGCATTACTACCGTTCTGCAACAAAAATGTAACAATGGTAGACTGATTATTTTGTCTGGCTCTTGAATGAACCGAGGAACATTGAGATCACCTTGAGCAAACGATTATAAATTGCATTATTTTTGAAGTTAGCAAAGGTCATTTCCCCTTTTCTCTTCTCAGACGATGAGAACACTAGGAACTGGTTAACAGAGCACACTGGTATGTCATATCATGCAGTTCTGTTCTGAAGTCAATGCCAGTTTGTAATGTTTATTCAGTGGGGTTGATTATTTCAACCACTAACAGTATAACAATCTGAATAGGGAAATAGCCCACCATGCAATAAATTTTAGATTTCCAGGCGTGACTGACTCTCTGTTTGGTCATCTCAGACCTTTTGTTCTTTGTGTGCTGAAGGTCAAGTTAGAGATAGGGAAAGCGATGAAAGGGGAAAGGATAGGGTAAACTGGCAGTGACTAAGTGGAAAAGCCATAATTTAATAACCTCCCTGCATGGCATTTGTCTCCCTAGATGCAGCAACGATGTTTCTCCAGCATTTGCAAAGGCACTTATTTTTTCCATCCCACAGTTTTCATTAATCATAATTAAAGGCTGGCATGCCACAAGCACTATCCAGTGCAGAGCTGTGTGTGGCTGGGACAGAGGAAAACCACGATGTCTGTCTTTTCCTTTATAGAACCGCCACTCAACTAGTAATAGAGCAAGTGATTGAAAGCCGGCAATAACGTGTTACCATAAACAAGTGGTCTATAAATACATGGATAGACCAAAAGGAAGCTTTAATATTGCTGAAATTAGGTAAATGACACACACATATATATATTTACTTTTATATAGACACAAAGCAACTCAATCCATTTTAGGGTGGTACAATGTCAGAGGGGAACAAGAAATAAAACTAAAATGGAATACAGAAAATATTTCTCTGCAAGTGTCAACAGACACTAATCTCAATGTTATATTCTGTACAAACGTACTATCATATTGGTTTATCTTTTTTCCTGCCCCCTAAAAATCAACCCAACCTTAGTTCCGACTCAAAATATAGATTGGAAAAAAATTCACGTCATGATGAAAATTAGGCAAAATGAGCTGCTGAATACGGAATAAAAAATTGCAGTTTATGCCAATCTCACTGTTAAAGGCATTGCAGAACTGAAAATATGCCCTTTTAAAACAGAGAACCAAACCTGCCTCAATAAAAATGATACAGACCCACAAAATCCCGTGACTAGGAAAGCTTCCAGGAAGTATTCTTGGATGAATGCCTTTGTAAACGGCTCAGTTCGATGGTACACTCACTTTGTATGCAGTGTATAGCAAATGAGCAGACACACATACTCACAAAACTGGCTCGAGTGACTGCAATCATCCACACTGTCACTGGTAAGTGACATGAATGGTAGAAGAAGAAGGATCCACAAAACTCATATTCCCTATAAAATAGGATTTTCCAGTGCCTGCTCCTTTTTTCTGACGAGATGTAATGATTACTATGATTATTAAAGAATCCAGGACACTCCTGGAATGACTAGGGGAAACTGGGTAATGACATTCTACCTTTCTGAAGTCTTATGTCAATGAAACTCGAGATGGCAGTACTCTCTATTTCCAGTTTCTAACTCACTCTCCTAATTAGGAAAACCCTTAATAGCCAAGCATGTGATTTTGCATTTTGTGTAAAATAAATGTTAACCCTCTCTTCAAAATATGCACACAATGGGACTGGTGATCATACCTATGCACTTATATTAGTTTCCTTAAAGCTTTTTACAGTATTACTGTATTAGCAGTATATACTGCAAGCTGGCACAAGGAACTGATGGCAAGTGGTGTACGATTTTCACAGGGCTTTAAATACTGTCTGCCATGTCAAAGGGAATCCCAGTGTACACCAGCAAAAACTGGGGTTAGGTCACTAAAGGTGAACAACGTGGCATTCATGCACAGGGAAAAATAAAAAGTTTCAGAACAGCGAAAGAAAAAACTGAGTAGTGTGTGGTCTGAAAAGTCTTTTGGTTTCACTTCCTCACATAAGATTGCCATGGTAATCTAAGGAGCTCCTGCATTTATTACTGGTGGTTCATCAGCACTGTTATAAAGACACATAGAAGAAAATTACTTCACTTTCCTTACTCTGTCAGAAAAAATAATTTTTTTTTGCAGTGGTTGTGGGTCACAGCTCTAATTTGAGTGATGTTGCTGTTTTCTGTACTGCACTGCAAAGAGCTTTTAACTGCTGTCAAAACTCCAGAAAGACCAGATTTTAATTTTCTCCTCAATTAATTTATTGCTATGTAAACTTTTCCTCCACACACATTATTATTTAATAAAGCCTTACTAGGACTTTTTGCTTATGACTTTAAAGCCAAGAAAATCTTTTTACTGAAACCCAAAGACATTCTAAGTAAAAACCACCTCATTCACAAAGAACTTAAGCAGCAGTTTCGAAGCAAGTGCATGTGGCAAAGGTTTTCTTTTCTGTGCTTTGAAGTACTGCTGAGCTATTTAGTTTCTAGCCAAAGGAAAACTGCTAAACTCATCAGATTTTTTCAGAACTAGGGTTATGATATTTTGAGAGTTGCTAGTATTTGTTCCTGTTGCATGGTATCACCCCAACTCCAATCAAAGTGAAAACCAGAATCAACTTTAAATTGTGTAATTATAATATTACCCTATATGGAACATGCCAATACAAACAGTTGATATGACCAGTGATTGACAATTCTTTTCTTTTTTATGCATCATAGAATATACTATTCTGTTGATTTCCAAATATTAGCATACTGGAGTAATGTGAAGTAGCAGCAAATTTCAGGTGAGCAATAAGCACATCTCACTCACATCATCAGTGGCATTCATCAATTACATGCAGACCTGACAGAAGTTAAAAGAAACCCTCTAGTGGCATGAAGAATACATACACCCATATGAACTGCTAAGAGTTTGCTGAAAATTAAGAACATGAAACTTATTCGAACAAACTGAAAAGAGGAAGTGCCGTGGTTATCCTTAAAAGTCAGTATTTGCCAATAGTTATCACACACACAGGTATCTGAGATTCTCAGTTCCCCCTTTATTTAAAAAAGGAGATCTCTCTGGTAACAGTATTGTAATAGTTGGCAAATGCAAGATTCTTAATGACTACTACTGCATATATGTAACGTATCAGAGGGGTAGCTATGTTAGACTGGATCTATAAAAGCAGCAAAGAGTCCTGTGGCACCTTATAGACTAACAGATGCATTGGAGCATGAGCTTTTGTGGGTGAATACCCACTTCATCGCATGCATGTCCCATGCATCTGACGAAGTGGGTATTCACCCATGAAAGCTCATGCTCCAATACGTCTGTTAGTCTATAAGATGTCACAAGACTCTTTGCTGCTTCCAAATATGTAATGTTTTAAAAGGTAACTAGTGCTGCTCAATATTTGAAATAACATTTCAGGTGATCATTAGGCCCTCAAAAGTCTGAGAAATTTGAGCTGCAGACGACCTGGCCAGGACAATCAGTGTAATTAGAATTGGGCCAGAAACACAACTGAGAGTCCGAACTACCTGACAAATCTGAGGGCAGGGTTTGGATGCAAATCCTGGGATCTAAGCCTCACTCCTCCTCCAATTTTTGTTCTAGGTTGATACAAAATTTAGAGTGGGTAGATTTCCCACTCAGATGTAGCTGAAATCTCATGCAAAAAGCTTTAAATAAACAAAGAACCCTAAGCTAACAATGCTTGCTCAAATCTGTGGTCAAAATTCCATGAAACCCAGCACATGAGATTTTAGTGCACTGGAATCCAGACCTGAATCCTTTCCTTGATTCATGCCTCAGGCCCAAAACTCTAGCCTAAGAGTATGGCTACACTTGGAATTTCAAAGCGCTGCCGCGGTAGCGCTTTGAAGTGTGAGTGTGGTCAGAGCGGCAGCGCTGGGAGAGAGCTCTCCCAGCACTGCACGTAAACCACATCCTTTACGGGTGTAGCGTGCAGCACTGGGAGCCGCGCTCCCAGCGCTGCCGCCCTGATTACACTGACACTTCACAGCGCTGCATCTTGCAGCGCTCAGGGGGGTGTTTTTTCACACCCCTAAGCGCGAAAGTTGCAGCGCTGTAAAGTGTGAGTGTAGCCAAGCCCTAAGTCTTAGGTCAGCTGTTACTCCCTTCATTACTCCCAAAGGCTGCAAACAGGATTGGGTGCCACTGTGCTACCTGCTGGATAAATGCATTAGGAAGACACAATCTCTGCTCCAAAAACTCACAAATAAGACACCACTGGCGTGACAAAAAAGGGGTCTAAAATACTGCCCTGGTGCTACAACTGGATCTAATCAAGCATACGCTGGCACCCATGCAGAGGTCCCACTGTCCCAGCAAGGGCACAGGGCTCCAGCCACACTGATCTGACTGCAGGATTGGGGCCTATGGCACCATCCACACGATTTTGGACTGTACTAACTGTACTCTATGGGAATGTCTACACTGCAGCTGGGAGAGAGCCTCTCAGCCCAGGTAGACAGACTCATGCTAATGGGACTCAAGCTGGAGTGCTAAAGAATAGCAGTGTGGATGTTGCAGCTCTGGTGGGACTTGGCTAGTCACGTGAGCTCAGACCCAGGGTGTCGGTGGGCATGAGAACCTGACCCACTGCCTGAGTCACAGTGTCCACACTGCTGTCTTTAGAAATCGTGAGTTTGTCTACCCCGCCTGTGAGCCTCGCTCCCAGCTACCCTATGTTTAAACACCCATTGCATTCTAACCTCCTATTTTTACTCCCTAATACTGCTCTCAAAAAGAATTCCTTTAGGCTCAAGTTTTATACGTGAATCTTTTTTTAAGGTTTGAACAAAAGCCACAGAGCTACTGAGCTACATTTCTAGTGTTTTACTTGTTGACAACATTTTGTTAGATGCACCTAACATACCTGCTGTTTTTTTTTTTGGAAGATTAAGTACATGGGGGAAAATACTCTTTTGACTAAAATTGAGCATGAACCCCAGAAGAAAATGCTGGAGAAATTAGAAGTGATTCCTTGACACTGCAAAGACAGGTGCATTTTGCAAAGGCCACAGACAGAAAGGTAGGAGAATAAAGCAGCATTTTATATAGAATGGGCTCTTTCTGCCTGTGTGTGGGGTGGGTGCTGGGACTGTCAGAAGAACCAAGAGAATTGCAACACAGAATGCTTCGAACCTTTTTTTCTTCTTCAAATGTTGTGAATTATATAAATTACAAGCACTAATTACACTTTTTAAGCAACATTCTTCTTTCTTAAACCTTTTCAGTTAATCTTAAAACAATCACAAATAAGCTGAACAGTTATGCAGCAGTTAAAATTCACTGTAGTAAACCTTCAATTAATGATTTCATTATTGTTTAATTTGAAATCTTGATAATTTCTTTAATTTTGATTTAGTCTATTTCTGCAACTTTTAAAATCTATTAGCCCTCACCTCAGAAATCAAAGCACTATATATAATATTGCACAATTCATTGAAAAGACTACTTAAATTTTCTAACTGATGAACAATTCTAAAATCTTTACGTCTATTGATGCCTGCTGCAAAATGATGCATAGCATTTTACTTTATTTAGAAACATTTCCCCTACTGTTGGCATCCTATAACAAAACATCATCTACACCTGCTGTTAATCTCGTTCTCAAAATCATGCCCTCCATTTGTAGCAGTAATTGTCTCTACAATAATTTATTATGCCAAATATGTTTAGGAATTTAGCTAAGACATAAATAGGCAGAGCACATAAAATCTAAAATATAAAGGTGACATTTCTATGGAAAAAGTCTTAGAAGCAAAACCAAACCAAACCCCAAAAATACAGTTCTGCATATCTCTCACATATATTTTTTGCATAAATAGATTATTTAAAAAAATCTAGTTTTCTATGATATGTACATAGGTCTGTAAGAAACCTAGTACAAGAAGAATCTTCCAACAAACAATACTTATTTGACTTATAATTTAAATTAAAAGGTGAACAACATTAAAATAAAATTATACATAGAATATTAATGCTTCAGGAGATCACTGTCAGGTAGCCAAGGTAAACCAAAGACAAGATAACACAACTGCTACCGCTCCATTGTGGATACGTTCTTACAGTGACTTACAACAAGGTGCTAGAAAAACCTTATTTCATGTGTTAAAGGTAATTGTTCTAGCCTTGTAATAAGGACCTGAACACAATCTTCACACTTTTACTAAGATTTTCCTTGCCAGGTTTGTGCCCTGTAATTAAACATAATCTTTTAAAATGTTATGAGAGTTTAAGGAAGAGGAACATTATTTACTCTTATAAAACACGTTAGGAAACAAACTGAACTTTACAACAGTTTGTTCTATAACTATGTAGCAACAACAATGGATTCCAATAACATTTTGATAATTTAAGAAATTATTTTAATTATATGCCATACATTTGAGTTTAATTCACTTCCTCATAATCTATGAAATCTGTATTGGACAAATACTTTAGTGGTGAATTCAGCTGTGGAATGTTAGTGCAGTAAATGGTTAGCTAAATTATAATGTTATACTGTTTTAAGCAAGCATATCCATTGTTACAATACCATGGAACAGTGCCAAGCACTGAAAGAAATACCAAATCAGTTTTGTCATATGGAATGCCCATTGGTGGTTGAAGTGATCTCTTTTAAAATTTATCAGTAATGATGTCACCCCAACTTCAGAACAAAGTGAAATATACTCATGTTCTAAGCTGTCTATGATTTCAGCCTTCAGTTATGGATAGTACAAATGGCACAGCTAAGGATAAAACAATTCTGCAATTTTTAACTCTTGCTTTTGAAACAACTCAAAACACAATTACTAATTATTTCCACTTCCCAAGGTATTAAGATATCTTGGCTCTTCTGTCTAACACAAACTTCTAGCTCAAACATGTTTCAGAGTGTTAGCTGTGTTAGTCTGTATCAGCAAAAAGAACGAGGAGTCGTTGTGGCACCTTAGAGAAAAATTAGCATAGGAAATAGTTTTTACTTTGTGTAATGACCCATCCACTCTCAGTCCTTATTCAAGCCTAATTTAATGGTGTCCAGTTTGCAAATTAATTTCCCCCTACTGTTAGTCACACCTTCTTGTCAATTGTTTGAAATGGGCCAACCTGATCAACACTACAAAAGTCTTTTTTTTCTCCTGCTGATAATAGCTCACCTTAATTGACTAGTCTTGTTAAGAGTTGGTATGGCAACACCCATTTTTTCATGTTCTCTGTGTTTATATATCTTTCTACTGTATTTTCCACTGCATGCATCCGATGAAGTGGGTTTTAGCCCACAAAAACTTATGCCCAAATAAATGTGTTAGTCTCTAAGGTGCAACAAGTGCTCCGTGTTCTTTTAGCTCAAACATGTTTGTTTATTTTAAGGTTATTGGTATAATAATCAATAGAAAATCCTAACCCTAAATTATGAATTTCCCTTTGGAACTAGGAAAATGGTACTATCTGAAATGGTTTTTGAACTTGAAGAAAACTAGGAATTTAATTTGCAGTCATTTGTTTTATCATAAGTAGATTACTTTATGATGCCAACTATCCAAATTACTTCTTCATTTGAATGCATACTTTTATCAAACCCATGCATCAGTCACGACCTTTAAAATCCCAACCATTGTTGCACATTTTTCTTCCTCATCTTGTTACATAGAAAGGTACCTTTCTATTCTAAATACAATGTAGTCAAGAATATTAGGAGTTAAAGTAAAAAAACAGTACATCAGTATCTCTGTCTAGCTCAAAGGATTTTCACTGATTCCTCTACAGACTTCAAAGCCTCACAGTTTGGCATTTGGACTGGTTTGAATTAAAGTTCAGTTCTCTGCTGTGAGTTTCCAAGTTCATGGTGAAAGTGCCTGCTTCTTCTGGATTTCATTAGGGCCAATTTTCTTATCTTTTTTTCATCTTAGGTTTGATTCCCTGCAAATGCAACGTGGCATTCGATGGGTCGGAATAACAAGGTGCTGCCTTAAAGGCATGTATTGTCTCATGGGGTACGCGTGCGCGCACACACACACACACACAAAGGATATATGACCCATTCCCTTCTCTTGTCTAACTTTCAGGGGACTATAAATTTTAAACTTCAAAGCATTTTTACATTAAAATTTAAAAAAAAGTTCAGGAAAATGTTTTTCAAAGAAGCTGGTTAAGATTTAAAAAGGTCACTTGATAATGTATTATCATGAAAGAACTTGGCATAAGATTAAAAAGGTTTCCAACTGAACTTCTACGCTGAAGGTGTGTGCATGTGTGTATATGGTTGGTGTTACTATGTGTAAGATCGGTCGGGCAAGTAACTTTCCTCACAACAGTACTCGCAAAATGACGGCCATGACCATGTTTGGTGTACGTACGCTGATTAGCCATATTCTCTGGTCAATAAGTGTCAGCATCAATTAGGCAATGGTTGGGTACATTATTTTTTTAAAGACTATTCTGAACAATTTTACAACAGCCTTGAAATTCAATTAAAATATAATACCAATTTGCCATTCAGCTCTGGGCTACAGGTTTTTCCTAGAATGAAAAGATCAATCTTGTTGAGTGCTAGGATAAAAAGACCTCCACTTTGCACAATAGCATAACATCATTGTTCTCCTACAAGTGGAGGAAAATGGGAAGATAAATTATTGTAAATTATATAAATTATATGTAATCTTTTAAAAATCTGTTGAGTTAAATCTCTATTTGTTAGTAAAATACATTAATATTTTTATGAGATAAAAATATGCACACACTCAGTAAAGGAAATAATGCTACTGGTTCCACTAGATTGAAAAGATGCAATGGAACCTCACGAAGTTGATATTCCATCTGTGTATTTTCAAAAATGTCAAGATATTTGCATCTGATACTTTGCATGTTTACATTGCCCTAAATTATGCAGACATTTGCCAGAAGTCCATTAAACCTGACTTGAAGTCAGAAAACCACTTCAACTGATAATTGTAGAAAAAGATGCAGAATGGTCTCTGGGAAAGATGAAACCTACAAATACGTCAGATCACGAACCTATACATATTTTCACATGGAAAGAAACTAGTAAAAATATTGAGAAAGGAATGTGTTGTCTCACACACGGTCCTCTATGTACCAGTATATTATGTAACACTTTAGTCAAAGTTGGTTGTCCTCATTTCACCCTGTTATCCCCTAATTTTGACAGTACCTGTCACACTTTCCTTCTATGCTGCCCACATTCATAAGGGGAAAGTGCATTACTAACAGACTTCCACCAAGTTCTAAAGCAGTGGTCCCCAAAGTGGTGCCCGCAGGCACCATGGCACCTGCCGGGGCATTTATATGCGCCCACCTAGTGCCCAGCAGGGGAGAGAAGCCGCAGCCCTGTGCCTGCTGGGGACAGAGAACTCCGGGGCCTGGAGGCTGCTGGCGCCGGTGTTCTCTGTCCCTGGCAGGTGCAGGGCAGTGGCTTCTCTCCAGCTTTTCTAGGGTTGCAGGCTGTGGGCACAGGCGTTCTCTGTCCCTGGCAGGCGCGGGGCTATGGCTTCTCTCTGGCTTCTCCGGGGCTGCAGTCTGCGAGCGCCAGTGTTCTCTGTCCCCGGTAGGCACCAGGCCACAGCTTCTCTCTAGCTTTGAAGCCAGAGAGAAGACGTGGCCCCGTACCTGCCGGTGACAGAGAACTTTGGGGCTGCAGACTGTGGGCACCGGTGTTCTCGGTCCCTGGCAGGTGCAGGGCCACGGCTTAAGCCAGAGAGAAACTACGGCCCCGTGCCTGCCGGCGACAGAGAACTCCAGGACTGCAGGCTTCATTCTATGTTAAAGTAAGAGTAATAAATATATTTGGACCAGCAGTTCAACAATGTTTTACTTTTTTAAAATAAGATGAAAACTGTTTATGATATTTATTTTGTAAAAACTCCTTAATTTTTCTTACAGGTAGATAAAAAAGAGCAAATTCACATGGTAAAGTGAGAGAGTAATTGCCGAATAATTTAATTAATATCTTTTATATGTAAAATTACCCTTTTTATCTTATGGATTCATATATTACGTAATATTAAATATGATTTTTTGTATTATTTAATGTACAAATACAAAATAAGCCTTGAAAAATTGCTGGCGCCATCACACTTTTCTGAAAACATGAATGTGCTACTGCCACAAAAAGGTTGGGGACCATTGCTCTAAAGCATCAGTGATGTAGCATCAGCCTATCCTGAGCTTTCCTCTTGCAGCTCAACAAAGCGCTACTGTAAACCTTCAATAAAGTCCCAGAAAGGTGCTACTGGACAAAAATTCTCTCAAATGAACAAGCTCCAGTGTTCTGTGCATCCCCTCCGACAATATGATAAAGTCAAGGCTCTGATAAGTCATCTTCTACCATACTGCACAGTCTTGTTCTGTTTTAATCCTTTTGTAAATGGTAAGAGCAGAGCAAAATGAATGACCTAGAAAGTCACCTATGCTTAAGACAGAACATGAATGGAAGAGAATGTTTCTACAAAAGAGCTGCTTCCCACAGTTACATAAACACTCAAGAGAGTGGAGAGAGACTTATTTTCAAAGTCAGACACCCTGAGCTAGTGACAATATTCTGCAACCGTGGCTTCCTGATGTATCATAGGACTTGTATTGATACAATCATTTTGCCTGCCTGTCTGATGCTAGTAGAGCAGCGAGGCTGACCAAAGTGCAGCGTGCAGTGCTCCAGCGGTGACACTGGAACAGAGCTACAAAAGACATGTTCATGGGTGGCCCAGGTATTGACCCACAAATACAGCAGATTCATGTGGAATCACACATCACTCTGGTTTCTAGCGCTGTTGTGGTGGGTGAAGATGAGACTAATGGGAATGAAAAAGAAGAGTCTGCTCACAAACTTCTGTGCAAGAACGAAAGGCAATTGGAAAACTCAGTGATTTTTAAAAGGTATTATAAGATTGTGTGTGTCTGTGTCAGTCACCGTGTGGAGCTCTGACAGATTTGGGTCAAAGGAGGTGAAAAATCAGAATGTGTTAACATGATCTTGAGTACCAAAGGCATATATTGGATGAGAACAGGAGGTCACCAGCATAAGGCAAAGCAAAACATCAACAAGAGAGCTGCAGAATGGTTCTCAGTGTTACCGAATGCGACACTCGGGGTATCCCTCTGCTCAGTTCTCCCATTCCAGAGCTTCCTGTCTCATTCTTCATTCTCACTGCCCCCACGCCCTATCCCTCAAAGCACTTCTAACACAGCTTCTACACCTTGCTAACTCTGGCTGTATGAGATGGACAGGGCAGGGCAGGACGGGAGTGCTGCAGTGCCAGTGTTATGGGAGCTGCGTGAGCAATTCTCCCACACCAGGAGAAGAAACTGCAGTTGAACAGACTGGACCGGAATAAATCCCCAGAATTTGACTGGTCTCAGCAATGATAACTCATGCCTTAGGGTATCTGCACCTGGAATGACTTGGCAAAAAGTCTTTCTGGGTCCATCTCCCTAGACAGAGAGAGAGAGAGAGAGAGAGAGAGAGAGTGTGTGTCCAACCAGAGAAGAGCTTATTCACTAAAGCTTCTTCACGCAGCACACAGTCAATCTGTGGAACTCCTTGCCTGAGGAGGTTGTGAAGGCTAGGATTATACCAGGGTTTAAAAGAGAACTAGATAAATTCATGGAGGTTAAGTCCATTAATGGCTATTAGCAAGGATGGGTAAGGAATGATGTCCCTAGCCTCCGTTTGTCAGAATATGGAGATGGATGGCAGGAGAGAGATCACTTGATCATTATCTGTTAGGTTCACTCACTCTGAGACACCTGGCATTAGTCACTGTCAGCAGACAGGATACTGGGCTGGATGGACCTTTGGTCTGACTCAGTATGGCCATTCTTATGTTCTTACTGTAATTTTATATACCAGACCAGCCGAGCTTTTGCTGAGCAATGAATAAGTGCCAGTCATTCGGCATCTTGCTCACACAGATCCATTGCTATGACCAGGCACACCCTTTTCCTTTCTCTGCATTGGCTTTCAGTCACAGAACGCTCAAGCAATTGGAATCCTATTTTTAGTTTACTAAAAAGAAAAAGAAAGTTGCAGAAAAGAAGAGTGATTTCACTGCAGAAAGATGTGATTTCAGCTAAGATGGGTTTTGTCAGGACTGGTGCAACCATTTAAGCGATCGCCTAGGGCGCTGGGATTTGGTGGGGCGCCATTTTCTTCAGCAACGAGACCGCGGTGGCCGGAATTTCAGCTGCCCCAGTTGCCACTGGCATTTAGGCGGAGGAAGCTGGGGCAGGGGAGAGCAGGGAGGGCCGCCTGCAGCAAGTAAGTGGGGGGGGGGGCGGCACTCAGGGGAACTCCCCACCCCAGCTCACTCCTGCCCCACCTCCTCCCCAAGTACACCATGGCTGCTTCACTTCTCCCGCCTCCCAGGCTTGTTGCGCCAATCAGCTTAGGCGCCGCAAGCCTGGGAGGTGGGAGAAGTGAAGCAGCCATGGCGTGCCCGGGGTGCTTGTGCTCGGAGCAGGGGTGAGCTGGGGCGGGAGGAGGTGCCTCAGGAGCTGCTGCAAGGGGGGCGCCTCTGGGAGGGGACATGGGGGCGCAAGGTGGAAGTTTTGCCTGGGGCGTGAAACATCCTTGCACAGGCCCTGGGTTTTGTGAAAGGAAGGCTTGAATGTTACCTGAAAGCAGTCAAATATTCGGAGTCTCCCATCGGTGGTTCGAGGCCACCAGTAAACGCCATATTAACATTGAAACCAACACCTGGTCCTGTGCCGACCTGAGAAAAGGAATGAAGGAGTGAACAAAGATCATGTGTTAAATTCATGGAAATTCTGTTGCTGCTGGCAATATATCTTTGCAGCCTGCCATTTCTTTCAATCTCATTGATTTACTCTGCTCCTGACTGACTGATTTATTTAGAATGCATTGTTGGAGTGCTCTCTTTTTTTCCAGAACTTTTTGGCTCCCCAAAGGGAGGCAGCTTTCACATTCTCACAAGTGCTCAATTCTATGTGAAAGTGGTGCACACATCTACGATTTGACCACTGGCGGCCCAACAGCTGTGTGTTATCTAAGCATGGAGTCCCATCATTAATATACCAGCGCCTTTTCCATTTTCAAATGGACAGTATACTCTATTGAAGGAATCGTTTTCTATAATTCATCTTCACTTTATCACCAAACTCAGAAGGGTACTTTATAGTCCTGCTTTATTATGTGAATTTTCTTCACTCAGCTACAAGTGCAGTTTATTCAGAGTGAGGGCCGCCTCTGCTGGTGGAAAATATGACTTGCAACAAATAGTTACACTGAGCTAACTGGTTATTGGTAGTATATGAATCATTGTGTGCACATTTGTGAACATTATCACAGTGTGTATGCAACTTTATAAGAGGTGACAGGTGAAAAATAAACACACAACATTTACGGTAATTAATCTGAAGAAAAATGTGAACCCCCTTTCTATCTCCTATCTAAAATGAAGTGCTGGTATTGTGTTGCTACCTAAATACAACTAATCTGGAGATTCAATTTAGATGCACTATACAACTACATAAATAGCTGTATCAGTTTAGATAAATTTCAGAATTTGGGATTCAAACTTTTCTTTGGCTGCCTTACTGTAAATACTAGCTACTAGAAAACAGTCTGTCCATCCATCCATCTAATTTTAATACATAATCTACTAATATTTCCTATATTAAAATTTATGTTTAGCAGAACTGTATTTTGTAAATATGCCTGAGAGAACATTAGGAAACCCCACCACTTTATGCTCCTTTTTTTTTTTTTCACACAATTTATAATCTACTAAAGAGTGTCCTTCCAATCCAATATATTCATTTTTTAGACAAAACAATCATTACATTATTAAAAGATTTTACAGACTCAGCATGAATATGAGTGCAGCCAAGGTCTGTAAATTTGCACTCCTTGTCCATCCTGCAGCATCAGTTAAACGCTGCATAAATGTTCCGTCGTTGGCTCTGATTATAGTGCACAAACAAGGTAATAAAACAAGGCTGTGCTTTATATTCTTTAGATGCCTAGAAGGAATATCAAAATGTGCAGAACAGAAAGGATAAATCTGACAGGGCAAAAACACTCTATGGATTTTCAAAATTACCAACATTTCAAAATAAATATAGTTAGTTAAAATATTTTAATTGCCCTTTGAATCATGTATACAGATTTTTATAACTGCATCTCCATTAGAAAGGAACAACTTTGTTTAAATCAATATTAGTCAAAACTATGGAGTCTTTGCGGACTTTACCAATTATCTAAATTAAACACAGCGAAGTCTGGTTCATTCATGGCCTCTCCCCCCCCCCCCTCCATTTGCAGTTCTGTGTAGAATTTATTAATAGGGATAAATAACCTACAAGCAAATTGAAATAACTGTCTGAGTGAACAGCAATCATTTTCTGTTAGCCCACTCTGATAAATCAAACATCTGGTCTTGTGTAATGAGGTCAGCTAACAGTGAGGTTGGGAACATCATGCTATAGGATTCTGTACAAAGAATGACTTCTGGCTTGCTTAAGACAAGACGGGCAGACTAATGTAATGGCTATTTTAAAACAAAATTGACTTCTTCCCTGACAGTTATGTTTTCTTGTGAAAACCAGTTAAAGGTCCACAAGCCAAAGTAGGCCCTTTGTAATAGAATAAACGATGGAACGGAGAAATAGCTGACAGGTACGCTTCCAAATGAGAGGCCTAAGCTGAGCTTCTTGAAGGAGAAGGCTGAATGTAGAATGAAAAAAATAGTACTTGATGAAAGTGTGTGTGTCCATCTGGTGGAAGTCCAAATAGAAAAATGCTTCCATTCTAGTTGATATGCCTTGTCTGTGGAAGGCTTATGGGTTTCTAAGAGTGTGTTTTGGACACTGTCCAACAGTTCTAACTAATCTGTAGCTAAAAATCCAATATCCAAGCTTCTGGATGCAGGAAAAGCAGGTGTAAATGCAGCACTCACTCCTCTGAACAATGACATGGCATGGTCAGGAGTAAAAGAGATGGATCCCAAGCCTGTGCCAGGAGATCAGAGCATTGGTGAGTCCATGCAGTAATTGTAAAACCATAAGCACCCTCTTGTTTTGTCTCACAAAAAGCTTGCATTGTCAGAAGGAAGGGAATGCATGTGAAGTTGTGTTCGCCAATGAAGAGAAGACTTTCGTCTGTTAAGCAAAGGCGCCTGTTTGAACAACTGTCCACTAATGACTTATTAGAGACTAATCTTGTTGATCAATCACAGAATCAATCCTGGAATAATCCTTATTATTTGACTAAGATGGTCTATCAAGGTGTATCTTTTTCTTGCCAGGACAAAATGTAAATTTTATGGCATTGCTAGGACTTTAGAAACACACAAAAATGGGTTCTAAGAGAAGCATTAATAGGCATTCATGTGAGCAAGGGCAGTACAAGCTTTCCTACAGTGCTCTGTCATTTCACTTCTTGACCTATGGAAGTCCCCCCAGTCTTGTCAATGCATCTCCCTCCTGACCAGCAGCAGATTCTACCAATGAAATCCTGAGGTGCCAATCACAGTAATTGTATGGTGGACAGGTATTCTGTTTATTTATGCTCTTACCTCATCAGGAGCTCCACTGCCTGGGAAGAAGTTTCCATCATCATAGCGATGTAGTGAAATATAAAGAACATTAGGATCACTGTAGAAAGCTTGCTGAGTACCATTCCCATGGTGCACGTCCTTCAGGGACAGAGATTGTATTAGATAAGGAGGATTAGTACACTAGTGACAGTCCAAATGAAAAAACACCAGGCTGGTTCTTTTTAATCCAAGTGAAGCAGTTTATTGAAAACTAGAATGGATCCACACAATACTAAAACTAGGTTTTTGTTACACAGTAGAACCCTTATTTGACTAGCTAGCTGGGGACTGAGGAGTTCCTGAAATTGAAGAGTTCATACAATTAACATCACAAAACCACAGTTGGTATGGTGCATAAGTGGCAGCACAGCAGTGCACTGCATTGCTTTCTTCTTGTCCTTCAAAATACTGCACAGTAATTGCCAACATACTGACAGTGCTGGAATATAAAGGGATGTCAACTTGTTTTTCATCCTCATCACTTTTTTTATGTGATTCTCTCCCCACCCAAAAAAACATCATGAAATAGGGTTTAAATACAACTGGTTTTTTGTAAAACTGAGGCTCTATTTTCCTTTCAATTCAACATAACTGGGTAATTAATTAATCTCAATTATACACCTGAATGAAAACAAGATGTTCTCTTAGACAGAACTGGGAGGAGCTATGTTAATCACCGTAAGTCTGACCAGGCCGTCTGTCTGCAGGCCAAAACACTTGTTTAAGCTCTGTGCAGGAATGAGTCCTATGAGTGCAATTTAACAGCAATGCAAAGAAAAAAAAAAAAAAAAAATGATCTCAACCAAACAGGCCAATTCCCCTATCACCAAGATATTAATGGACTAATACAGCTTACAAAAGGAGACATTTCTTCAAATTGTCTTTTAATTTCTGCTACAAAACCAAGTCATTGAGAAGGGAAGAAGAGTAAAAAGAACTCTGAGAAAAGTGATGGACCAACATGGAAATCTATCCTGAACATTTATTTTTAACTTAAATAGATGAATGAGTCACATCCAGAACCTGAGAAAGCAATCAGACTTCCAAAAGGAGTGTTGCACGTTTGTAAAAATCCTAGCTTCTCTTGTTGAGTGACCCACTAGTGTTGCTGGTTTGCCCAAACGTGCATAATGTTGCACAATCCCTCAAGCAGGTTACTGAAATTGTCCAGAACGCTGCTCAAGCCAAGCCAGTCAGGGACTCTGTCAGTTTCAATAATCTCTCAGCTCATGAGAACAGAGTTGGGATGGACATAATGCTCATGCCCAGTAATCTCAACCAGCATCTGACACAGCCACTCATCTTGAAGTTTGGATCTGATGTGTGTTTATAGAACCATTGAATATCAGGGTTGGAAGGGACCTCAGGAGGTCATCTAGTCCAACCCCCTGCTCAAAGCAGGACCAATTCCCAACTAAATCATCCCAGTCAGGGCTTTGTCGAGCCTGACCATAAAAACCTCTAAGGAAGGAGATTCCACCACCTCCCTAGGGAACTCATTCCAGTGCTTCACCACCCTCCTAGTGAAATAGTGGTCCCGGCTAATATCCCAGCTAAACCTCCCCACTGCAACTTGGACCAGTTTGCTCCTTGTTCTGTCATCTTTACCAGTGAACAGGTCAACAGATCCATCTTCTTAGAACCCCTTTTCAGGTAGCTGAAAGCGCTTATCAAGATGTCCCCCTGCATGTTCTTCTCTTTGCAACTAAATAAGTCTAGTTCCCCTCGGCCTCTCCTCATAAGTCATGTGGCTCCAGCCTCCTATCATTTTTGTTGCCCAGTGCGTGGACTCTTCCCAATTTTTTCACATCCCTCTTGTAAGTGTGGGGCCACAAAACTGGACACAGTACTTCCAGATGAGGCTTCTCAGCAATGCCTGAATGAACGGAGAATGATCCGTCCCTCGACCGTGCTGGTTAAATGCCCCAAAGTTATACAGCCAAAATGCCGGTTAGCCTTCTGGCAACAAGGAGGCACACCTGTGGACTTATATCAGCTTCTTGTCCCACGGTAACCCTAGGTCTTTCTGCGTGAACTGGCTTCTAGCCATTCAGTCCTAGTTCTGTAGCAGTGCATGGGATTCTTCCGTTCCTAAGTGCGGGACTCTGGCAATTGTCTTGTTTGAACCTGTCTTTAGGGTTGAAACCTGTCTAGGGCCCGTTCTATTCAATGTCTTCTTAATTGATTCTTGATGATGGGATAGATTGACACATTAAGTAAAATTTGCAGATGACACCAAGTGTGGAGGGAGGTGGTGGACACCTTGAGGGTCAGGGATAGGATTTCAGGGGACTAGACAAACTGAGAGAAGGTGGGCCTACAAGAGAACCTATTGAAAGTCAACAAGCGACAAGTGCAAAGTCCTGCCTTAGGACAGAAAACCCCAATGCATCTACAGCGCTGGGGACTGTTGGCTAAGTAGCAGTGCCTGAAAGAAAAGGATCTTGGGGTTAACGGTAAGATGGAAAGTTGAACATGAGTCTACAGTGTGACTCTTGTAGCCAAAAAGGTAATAGCATACTGGGCTGTATAGTAGTGAGTGTTGCCAGCAGATCGAGGGGATAGTGAATTATTCCCTCATTCGCGCAAGCTGTGAGGCCGCATTGGAATATTGTTCCAGTTTGGGCGCCCACACTACAAAGAAGGACGTGGAACAATTGGAGAGAGTCCAGCAGAGGGCAACAAAATGATATAGAGGACTGAGCACATGACTTATGAGAAGAGACTGAAGGAACTAGGCTTAATTTTAGCCGTGCAAGAGAGAAGACTAAGGAGGCGATTTGATGCAACCTTCGAACTACGTTGAAGGAGGTGCTCAAGGAAGGAGGAGCAATTAGGCTGTGCTCTCAGTGGTGACGGAGGACAGAACAAGTGCAGCAATGGTGGAAGTTGCAGTTTGCGGAAGTCGAGGCTGGATATTAGAAAAAACTTTCTGACTAGGAGAGTGGTGAAGTATTGGAATGGGTTACCTAGGGAGGTGGTAGAATCTCCATCTTTAGAGATATTTAAGGTCCGGCTAGACCGCACCCTGGCTGGGATTATTTAGGGAAAGTGGTCCTGCTTTTAGCAGGGGGTTGGACTAGATGACCTCATGAGGTCCCTTCCAACCTTTTGATTCTATGATTCTATAATTTATCAGATTTCTTTTGGCCCAATCCTCTAATTTGTCTAGGTCCCTTTGTACCCAAAGCCCTCTGTGTTACAGGCTTTGTTTTGGAGGGCTCATAGCGTCTTTAGAATCGGGAGGAGCGGAGAATGGGGGGAAATGGAAAAAATATGGCAAGAAGTTTAGTGCTGTGACTTTCAATCTTGATGTTACCCTTAAATAAATGTTTATTGTATATAAACCATTTTAAAGTGAACTTCAGTTCTGAGCTTCTGTAGTCTGATTGTGTTCACTGAGTTATAAATAATGTCTCTCCCCTGTGAGGAACTGACAGAGCTTCCATTGTTACTTTGGTGAGAATAAATGTTTACTCACCCAGTCCACTATAAGGATTTTGCTAACGTTGAGTCTCTGTTGGAGAAGCTTGGCTGCAATTGCCACAGAATTAAAATAGCAGAACCCCCTGGAGGTAATGAGCAAGAGAGAGAGAGAAGAAAAAAGGGGTGTTAAATATATATTCGCCTTGGTCCTTATATATAAATAAATAAATAAAATAAAATGTGAAACATAATACAGTAAGTAGGAAGAAATTTCTACTGCTTTCACTACTTCTTCCTCCCTAACAGATGTGTGCTCAATTACACACAAAAAATAACTACATGCCAACAGGTGACTCAGTGATCTCACAGGAAATGGTGAACACTACCACACATTCTAACACTCTTTACTGTGAGATGCTGCTGAAGTATACAATGTGCCTGACAGTGATTTTTAAAGTTTCAGGGCTCTCGCTCAAATTAGGAGAATAGGGGTGCAGTCAGAGAGAAAGGAGGGGATTTTAGTGATACAGATTAAATCATCTAAAGCACAGGAGATCAGTTCAGAGAAGCTTCAAAGAACTCCACTTATTCAAATCCGATAGTAAATATTCTCTGATTTCACACCAATCAAGTATCAAGGGACCAAAGGATCTGAGCATTGGTCATGAAGCCAGGCACGTACTAGTTCAAGAAACAAATTATATCCAGGGCTGAGGGAGATGCACTCATTAATATGGTTTATTACCCTCTTACCTTTTGGGAACCAGAGTTGAAATCAGCCCAACCCAATGTGGCCAAACCACTTTCAACTCTAGGGGAATAAAATCCCAACAAAGCTAAATGAGTGGAAGATTTGACTTCAGTTTCTGTTTTATGAAAAAAAATGTTTTTGTTTTTATAAAATTGGTATTATATTCCCAAGATAAAATACTGCATCAAGCATAACTTTTATAAGTGGCATATCACTGTTTCTCCATATTAAAAAACCCACGGTGTACCGAACTTACAAACTGCTCTTTATCCAAATAAACAATAGATGGGGATGATGGAATTAACAGATGGTCTGACAAAGTGGGTATTCACCCATGAAAGCTCATGCTCCAAAACGTCTGTTAGTCTATAAGGTGCCACAGGATTCTTTGCTGCTTTTACAGATCCAGACTAACACGGCTACCCCTCTGAATGTAGTTTTAGAAATAGATGCAATCTCTAAGCATGATTCTAAAACAGACTGTATTAAACAAAAAGAGGACTGGAAACTTTCCTGCTTCTAAAGTATTACAAACAGCTTTAAATCTGATGCTGTATTGTACATCACTCAGCAAGGAAGTCTATAATAAATCAAATAATTGTCTAGCTTCCAGCTCCGTATCACGTAGAGAATTCTCCTAATTAATGGCTCTAAACACTGAAGCAAACCAATTAACGCACACACATACTTACATGGGGGTACTCTCTTCAGCATGATGACCTGGAGGTCGAACAACAGCAAATCCATTCTACATATAAAACCCAACAAGAATACAGAGGGGAGATCAGACACAAAAGAACATTAGTATCTCACAGAGTGAGCTCAGAAGCTGTGGTCAGAGTTCCTAATTCAGTTTTGCAATTATTCATTAGTTCTTGATCACTCAGATGAGCATTCATGGCTTCCACTCAAGCCCTTAGCAATGTGTTAACTTTCCGTTCATTTTTAGGGGACACAGGCAGCCTGCATTTTTTGGAAACTGACTACTTTTTTTAATTGTGAGTTTCTTGTAGAGCATACTTTGAACAACTGCAGCGAACTCTGGCCCTGTTGAAGTCAATAGCAAAACTCCCACTGACTTGAGTGGCGTCAGGATCTTATGTGAGGTTGTGATTTTTTTTTTAAACCCATCCTTAAAGGTTAGTAATTTTTTTGTTCACTTGCTCATGTCCATAAGGGTCTTGTCAACTAAGGCAAGAAGGGACCATTACAACCTTCAAGCCTGGCCTCCTGTGTAACACAGGCCATAAATCTTACCTTGTCATTTCTGCACAGAGCCCTATATCAGAGCCAAGTGTTACTGCTATACCAACCTTCAATTCTCCTGTGGTCACTTTAAAAACAAGTTCAATGACACAGCCCACAGCCAGGCGAGCCGCACCAGACGAATGAACTTCATTCCAAATTGTGTCACTGTCAACCTAATGAAAACATATGAACAAAGTCAGTTTTCAGAAACAATGAGAAGAGCCTGCAGTTGGACCAGCTAGATTTACAAACTACTGAAACATAAAATTCTTGTATTCATAGTGATCATCCCAATGACAACGCAAAGAGCTGGAACCACAGGGGCCTTACATACACATACGTACTAGTGCTAGCTGCTAGTATCCCAATGCTCAGGTGGTGGCACACCTGTCTACCCATGTGAAGAGAGGAAAACTGTGACACCGGTGTTGGAGCTAATGTCACAGTAAATTCATATCTATCCATATTAACACCACTGAAGAGACAGGATTTCCAGTTGCTCTGTGGTGCTGAGGGAAGGAAGGGAGTTTGATCCCATGCAGTGTAAATTATCATGGGCTTCCTTCTAAGATTCTTATCTGAGTGTTGTCTCAATATTTCTTTTTACCATCGGGGTAAAAACTGACCCACGATCAAACAAAAAGCTTTAAAAAAATGTAAAACAAAAAACCTACTAAAGAGGGACTAAATCAATGAAGAATGATGTTTAAGAATAGACAATTCTCTAAATCCTTGTCAAATCTATTTTGGCTAGATTTACACAGAAATTACAAGAGAATCAGAAAATAAATGACCCTTCAACATCTAGGTGCTAATTGCGGACATTTAGTTTAAATGCCAAATATTTGACAGGACTAGGAACAAATCCCTTTGACAAAAACGTAGACTAGATTAGGGGAGAAAAGGAGAGACATTCTTTTGAAATTCTCTGGTTGCTCGTTATTGTACAAGACCACATTCTCATTTAAACAGGAAGTGTGCAATGTTGGCTTTTACTACAACAAGCCCAACAACTGCACAAAGGCAAGACAGGTTCACACATAGGTAATGAAATGCCCTGTTTGATATTTACTATGATTTGATAGTGAGCCCTGGATAGAAGTGGACAAAAGGAGCTTTTGGATTCCCATGGGATTGTTCATAGGCTTAGCTAGTGGGAAATGACCTGCTCTGAATCCCATTGATAGTGAGCCAGACTGTTTACACAGAGTGGTGACAGCACTGTGTGCTTTCTTCTTTTCACTCATAGCTTCTGCAAAATCCAGACTTAATGGAACTGTTCCAAGCTGAGGGTAGTCGAGTTATCCGGGACAGGCTCAGAGTAAGCAGAGTGTTTGTTGATGTGAAGAACTGTCCGATTTTATTTCTAAGATAAGACTGACTGGATCTGAACTGATCACTTTTGTGGGAACAATATCAGAAGGAGACTGAAGAAAAGTAACATCTATATTGCTTGGTTTTCATCAAATTTCACTTGCAGAGTTTTTGAAAGATATAAGCCAAGCTGAGATTCCAGAATCATAGAACTGTAGGGCTGTAATGGATCTCAAGAAGTTATCTAACCAATACTCCTATGTTAAGATAGGGTTATCCTTGACATCAATAAAACCTCTAATGATGGATCCATTTCTCTTACAGCTGACTATAGCCAGTGAACTCTCAATCAACATGGATTGTTAATGGCTTCTGTCATAAAGGTGAGTTGCCCACCTGTGGTAAAGCCTCCTGTCCCAGATCTGGACTTTAGCGTCCAAAATCTGGGTGCTTACCTGAAACTCCCCCAAGCTCACTACCTGCTTGGATATTTTCTCGCTGCCACCAACTAGGACTATTGGGGTTCCTAGTA
>NC_133778.1:1406496-1414927 GCF_003597395.2 Chelonoidis abingdonii
CCGCCCCTGACTTTAAACAATCCAGTTCTCTGATTGGTCCTCTGGTCAGGTGTTTGGTTCTCTTTGTTCCCCCTTTACAGGAAAAAGAAAATTAACCCTTACCTTACCTATCTACTTATGACACCACCACATTGAAACAAGCAGGGATTGTGTGAGATCCTACCTGAAGAAGTCCCTTTTAGATAATGATACCAATAAGAACACTGCATCAGTCAGCTCCTGGGACTGAGAGTGTATTGAAAGTAGAGCTCCTTTTAGCATACGCAGTGGAATCAGAAGTTGTTTATGTTGCTTGCATTGGGCCTATCACCAGCTGTTAATATATCACTCACCACAAGAGAAGGTGGACTCACCATGGGGACATGGCCCTTCAGTGGACTTGTCCCTTTGTCTCCAAGAGATCCCAGAGGGTAATGAACAAACTGGCTGCCCTCCCTGTCAATCTGTCCATACTGGGCTCTGCAAAGTTCCATCTTTTTCCTTTTCCTTCTTGGTGTTTACGTGAAGCCATTAGAGATACCCAAGCTGTTCTGTGGCTACAGTGTTGTCACTATGCTGATGCTCAGTGCTATCGTGCCTTTTCATTGAACCCATAGTCTTTACAGCCCCATTCTCCCAGTGTCTGCGATATGACACTGATATGAGTGGTGATATGAAGTAAGTATTTATAACAATTGGGTGGGGGGTGGCTCCCCACCTATGGAGAATGTCTACTAGTCCTTCTGCTTAATTGTTTAGCATCCTTAGCATCTGCCACAATCCAGCACTACCCTGGATTCTCAGATAACTGATGGAGTCCATGTTATTTACCACCATCTACTTCAGGCCATGAGGCTACGGCCATTCCTCTCGAGTGTGCACCATACAATGGTCACTCATGTTTTTGTTACATCCAAACTTCATCAAACACAGGATGCAGCTGCGCTCAATCCTTGTCAACAGCCCCCTATTTGCTTTTAAATATAATATAATTTACGGTATTTATAGTGATCCTTAAGGAACTGAATGCACTGGGACACCAATTTATGAATGACTGCCATCTTCCCCTATATGCCCCATCACTGAAATTACATGGCTTTTACTGTTGATCTGACTTCATAGCTGGTGGCAGTTCTCACAGTCTGTCACCAAGGAAGCCCATCACGACCAGAGTCAAGTAACTCTCAGGACACAAATTAAGGCTCATTAGTTTTAATATCAGATGGCTTTTTAGCTAATTTGTGTTTTAATATCTGTGACTGAGGAACCTACTTGTGACAGATATTATTGAAAGTTGTACAAAGGCGGCACTGGATCATCAGAGATCACTATGGGATATCTGATGCAAGCCCACTTCTTTCTCTACCATAGATCAGGTAGATCCTGTGGAACCCAGCTGGTCTCCCTAAGTTGCCAGTTTTGGCTCTCTTCCCCCATATGCCTGAAAATTTTCACAAAATGCCTGATCTGAATGCTGCTAATTGCAGGTGGTTTGATGCCACCATAAGCTAGGCTCATGGTGGCAGTGTTTCAGGAAGAACTAGGTGGGGAGGACAGAGAGGTTTTAGAAGTTTTTATTCCTTCAGTGAGAACTTAAATACTTAAAAAAAAAAAAAAAATGGTACCTCCTCTATGGCTCCGCGATAGAAGCTTGTGGACCTCCTGCAGGAGGAGTTGCTCGTGAGAGGGGTCCCTGAAGAGGACGGGGAGAGGAGGGCAGGAGGGAGGCGGAGAAGAGAATTGGAGACGGTATCCAAGTTCCACTGTACGCAGGGACCCAACGAATCCGTAGTTAGCTGGGACCACGCCGGGAGGAATGAGGAAAGGCGGTTGGAAAATTGGAGCGGATCCGGAGAGGGAATTGGTACGCTGCTCTCGGGCGCACCTTCAAAATTGGACTTGGGTCCCAATGACTTGGCGGACCGGATTGTTGCCGGCGGAGGCCCGATTGCTGTCTGCGGTTGATACGACCATGTCTGCGGCCAAAGTCCTGTCGCGGATGAAGTGGGGGGGTAATGGGGGTGGGGTTGAGAGCGGAACTACCTTCTTTGAGTTTGAGGGGTATGCATGCCAAGTGAGAGCCATGATAACCCTGTTATACCTTTCAGACTCTGTATACTGGGATCTGTCTTTTGCGAAAAAACCTTGTCCTCAAATGGCAAGTCCTGTATGGTGTGCTGCAACTCAGGCGTAGGCCGAATACTGTAACCAGGATATGCGCCGCATGGCTATGCCAGAGCGACCGTTCTAGCTGCCGATCTGCCGAGTCCAGCGAGGCTTGCAGTGAGGTTCTCCGCAACCCTTTTCCCCTCCTCGAGGAGGGCCGTGAACTCCTGACGGGAGTCTTGTGGGATCAGCCTCCGTGAATTTGCGACCGCCTCCCAGGTGTTGAAGGAGTATCGGCTTAAGAGGGCCTGCTGGTTCGGCCGTGCGGAGCTGAAGCCCTCCAGCCAGAGTAAAATCTTTCGGCCCAACAAGTCCATGCGTTTGGGCCTCCTGACTTTGGCGCGGGGGCTGTGTTGGCCGTGGCGCTCTCGCTCATTGGACCGACTGTACCACCAAACGAGCAAGGGCTGGGTGCACATACAGGTATTTGTAACCCTTGGAAGGCACCATGTATTTTCTTTCCACTCCCCTGGCTGTCGGTGGAATGGACGCAGGAGATTGCCAGATGGTGTCGGCTCTGGCCTGGATGGATCTGATGAACGGAGGGCCACCCTGGTAGGCGTTCCGCTGAGAGGATGCTGACCGCTGGTTCCCACCTCAGGGACTTCCCCACAGGAAGGCTGATATTTTGGGCTACGCGCCGCAAAAGATCCTGGTGCGCCCGCAGATCGATAGGGGACGCCCGACGAGGATGTGCCCGCTACCGCCTCATCCGGGGAAGATGATGACGACAACCCTGGAACGAGCGGGTCCTGGACCGAAGCTTCATCCTGGACCTCCGCCTCGGGAACATCATGTTGTTCTGGAGCCTGTAGCACCCGTCTCCGTATCAGCAGGGGTGGTCTACTGAGTGTGGCCTCTCGTGCCGGTGTTCAGGATGACCCGGCGTGATTGGCCCGATGGTTTACCCTGGGCTTGGTGGTAGGCCAGGGTGTCCAAAGGACCACTGCGGTGGCCCCTGGTCCTGATGGGCCTGAGTGTCTGATCCTCCATAGGATGCGTTGTCCGCGTACGGGAGGCGGACGTGTACGGGATGGCACGGGGAAGCTGAAGCAGACTGGACATATCTTTGCGTCCATAGTAGCTGTCCTGTGCGGTGCCCGGCGAACGGTACCGGGAGCCGTGGCGGTATTGGAGAGCGGGACCGGACCTACGACCAGCGCGGTGCCAGGAGGTCGACCAGTGCCAAACATCGACATGCCTGGATTGGCTGCGAGAGGCTCGACGGTGCTGGATCTGGAGCGTGCCGACAGTATGACGGGGACCAGGATCTGGTCCGGTGCCGCGAGTACAACGGCACCGGGATGGAGAACGGTGCCGGACTGCGAGCAGCTCGCGAACGTTCAAGGGATCCCAACGAGATCGGTGGAGCTCCTTGGTGCCCGGAGACGATGGTCGCAGCATGGCAGGTTTGCCCAGCGACTGAATGACCCGCACGCGGCGGTGCCGGGGTTGAGGCAGCTCAGGCTCTGTAAGAGCGATGAGGTCCGCGCAGTGGAGAAGGTCTCCGGCGTGGACGGTATGACAAGCTCTACCACAGAGTGGGCTGGGGCGCTGGTCGGCACTGGACTCGACGGCTCCTGAGAGGCCGGACGACGTGCAGGAGCAGGCGGTGCCGCGGCAGCTGGCGGTGCCGGGCGATCCAACCTGGAGCTGCGCTCTAACTGCCGTGTGACCGAAGGTACCGCAGGAGCCCTGAGTTTCTTGCTCCTCGGGGAAAGTGAGCGGCGCCGGCTGGAGGACTGGGCCGGTGACGGAGGTGCCGAGGCGTCTTCGCCGGTGCCGGAACAGACGAAGCACTTGTTCTCGGTGCCGGAGACGGTGCCGAGGATGGGAGGATAGAGCTGCCTCCATCAAGAGTTGTTTTAGGCGAGAGTCCCGCTCTTCTCTGGTCCCGGGCTTGAACGCCTACAATACAGCACTTTGTCCGACAGATGGCCCTCGCCGAGGCACTTTAAAAAGAGTCATGCGGGTCTCCTGTGGCATCGGTCGACGGCAGGTCGCACAGCGGCTTGAAGCCTGGTGAACGGGCATGGGCCCTGGTGCCGGGGGAGGAGAAGGGGGAACTCCCGATCCTCTTAAACTATATACACTAACTACAACTATACTAACAGTAATTAATAAAGAACTAGAGAGAAAACTATGTACACTAAAAAGCTAAAGCATAGCGAATCGCTAGGGAGGTGGAGATCAGCTAAGCTGCGCTCCACTGTTCCAACGACCGACACGGGCGGTAAGAAAGAACTGAAGAGCAGTTGGGCCGGCAGGGATATATATTAGGGCCATACCGGCGCCACTTCAGGGGGCGACCTGCCGGCCCACCGAGTGTTGCTAGGGTAAAAGTTTCTCCGACGAACGTGCACCGGTGCGCGCACACCTAACTGGAATGGATATGAGCAAGCAATCGAAGAAGAAGTATATTTCTTGCTCTTTGGTGATACATTGTTGGGTTTTCTCTTTCTTCTTGGGTTGGATGACATTATTGTACTAAAGCAGTTGGACTGCCTTGCTTCTTTGAATCTGCTGTTGTTGGCTTAAGAGCAGTTGCTCTGTTCATCATACTCGTCTTCTTGAGAACCATATTTTCTCTATTGAGATTTGGTCCCCCCACTCTCATAAAGTTGCTGTCACTGCTGTTCCACAAACTCTTGAAGATCTGAAGGACTTTATAAGAGTAGAGAAACTCATGCCCCTTGACCCTCAATCACACGTTTGAACTTTTGCAGCTCCTATGATCTTTTTGTTGGCAGAGGCGTATGGCAGGGTGAGGGTCAGAAGGCTGATACTACCTTTCCTAAGAGTGATACTTTGTGGATTCCGAATGTAGGGATATTTATCCCTTATGTAATCTGTTTTTTAAATATAGGATATATCACGGGGTTACTGCTGGCCCAGGCGAAACAAGAGACAACAGGTCTCACCAGGGCAACCGATGCTTGATATTAACAAATATTCCTATATAATTTCATTCTGTTTTCTATTTAAGGGCATTTTTAAGTTTTCATTTTTCTACGCTTCTTTTATTAATCAGAAATTGAAATGTCTTCAGAGAAGCACTTAAATGAAAGGACACACAGAGAGACATTTATCATTCCTGGCTCTGCAAAAGTCATAAGGAAAAACTGAGGGAGTCTCATTAGGAACATAAGAATGGCCATACTGGGTCAGACCAAAGGTCCATCCAACTCAGTATCCTGTCTACTGACAGTGACCAATGCCAGGTGCCCGCAGAGGGAGTGAACCTAACAGGTAAAGGATCAAGTGATCCCTCTCCTGCCATCCATCTCCGCCCTCTGATAAACAGAGGCTAGGGAGACCATTCCGTACCCACCCTGGCTAGTAGCCATTAATGGACTTAACCCTCCATGAATTTTATCTAATTCTCTTTTAAACCTTGTTATAGTCCTAGCCTTCACAACCTCCTCAGGCAAGGGGTTCCACAGGTTGACTGTGTGTTTTGTGAACGAAGAACTTCCTTTTATTTGTTTAAACTGCTGCCCATTATTTCTTGGTGGCCCTTAGTTCTTATATTATGGGAACAAGTAATAATCTTTCCTTATTCACTTCTTCCATACCACTCAGATTTAATTATTTTCTATATATATTTTCTCTTATCATCACTGAATATCTGGCCATAGCAGCTGTAGAACCCATTCACACTGCTGGTAAATTGTCTTCACTTCACGTATTCTTTAATCCCACAATGCATCACTTAAATCATTGTGTCAGCTAGTCAGGACTTCAAATCACATTGCCAATTATTTGTTTCTAACTTATGTTCTTTTATCTACTCTGTTTTGTGGTTCTGTCTACAGCCACAGTCAGGACCGAGACTTGCACTAGGTGCTAAATATACCTGCAGGTAAAAACGCTTCCTGCTTTGAAGAAATTACATGTCTGAGATCTTACAATCGAACTAAAACAATTTTCTTCAAAGAAAAAAATCAAAGCATGATAAATACAACTGAATGCACTCTAAATCCCTTACATGTGCACTGATAAGAGATAAAGCTGTACCTGATACAAAACAAAAACATCTTAGAAAGTAATATTAAATCTTGTAATGACAGTTCATTACTTTTTGAAACAGAGATGATACACATGAAGCACTGGAACCATTTAAAATAGTACATCTGTGATGGAGTATTTACCCCATACAGGCAGAGCCAGTAAATTAGGATTATTAACCTGAACGGCTGCACTTGGGGAAGGACCGAATGACTGAAGATGGATCCAGTGGGGAGGAGGATGTATAAGCTAGGAAGTTGGTAGCAAAGAGGTGCAGGGAAAGTTAGCCTGCGTCACTCCCTGGGAGAAGGAGAGTGTATTTGGGACTACAGTGCCAGGACTCAGAGCCTGCAGTTATTCCCTGGGAGGAAGAAATTGGGCTGGTAAACCCGGGAGCAGGGTGGGGGTGCGATGGAACCAGAAGGTAGAGCTGAAAGGTAGAAGAAGTCCGGAAAGCGCAACATGGTCTGGGAGTGAGCAGGGCACCACTGCTAGAGACAGGGTTCCTGGACTAGACCTGGTGTAGTGGGCTGTCCAGGCTTTCCCCTACCAGCCACACGTGAAGTGGAACCATCACGGCACGTGTATGAGAAGGCTGCCTGAGACCGTTGGTATGGAAAGACTTTGATCCTCCATAAATGGACACACACAGTGACCTAGCTGGAGAACTGAGCCACAAGGAAGAGACACTCATGGGGAGAGGAACTGATAAAAAGGGAGTCAGACCTGCGAAGAGCTAATCCCAGAGCAATCAGGAGGTGCACTCTAGCAGTGAGGGGACTTTTTAAATTCTCTTATCTAAAATCTAAGTCTAACTCTGTACTAAGTAACATTCTGATGGTTACTTACATTTAAGTAAGGATTAAAAGACTTATGAATGCAGAGTATGGAGACATAAAGGTAACAGGTCCTCTCTAAGTAGAAGTGTCCATACTACACCCATGACGTTGCTACAGCACTCAGATCAGCAGGATAAATTATTACTGCTTAAATCACTGCTCACATTTGTTCCTATAACTGCTTCTGCTTTTTTCCTACTAAGATCAGACTGTTTTCAGAAGGGAAGAGGTTTGTGTTTGTCAATTAGGACGTTGGGACAGCTTTTCCTTACAACACAATTGAATTAATAAGAAAAAGTTGATGAGGGTTTGGATGGATTGGGAGACAACTTTACACTAGTTGGCTGGCTTTGGAATACTGGATTCTTGCTTTTCTGGAAGTGATCCAAAATGTTAAGATGACAGATTGTAATTGCACTTTTTGCTCTCCGCTCCTTCCTTTTTTCCCCTTTGTCACTTCCATTAATAAGATGCTGATTGAAATATGAACATTATACAAATGTTGTAACAATAAAATGAAGAAATACTATTGATGTAAATCTGGTTGTTCTCTATAGCAACTGTGAAGCCACTGCTCCACCTGGCGGGCCTGTGATCCTTAGCATATGGCTGGGACCAAGAATGTGAGCATTAACCACAAGCCAACAGGATAAGGAAAGAGCAGGCTTCTGGTGAAGAAAAAGGGAATGATCTGACAGTAAGAGACAGTCATGTCTCTGATTTTATGTAAAAATGACAGAGGAAAAAAAAAAATAAAAAAACAAAATCTTTACTGGAACTAACTTCTTTTGAATGTTATAACAACAGTCTCACCCCATTACAATAAATAAGTTCCAACAGCGCTCTGCTTTCTTTTCAGAAACATGCTTACCGTGTTCTGCTGCCAAAACCGTAATCCTACGGCCCAACATGTTGGGCAACAATCGGAAGTAGGTCATGAAGTTGGGGAAGGTGAACCAAAGGCTAAAGCTTCAGGAGGCTGGAAGCTTGCGCTTGTTGACATGGGGAAATGGGATGGGACAGGATGAAGAAGAGTGTACTCTACTTCTGTTCCCCAGTGCAGTTTATCAAAGATGAGCATGCAGAAGGAATGTGGCTGCATCAAATCAGACATTTAGGTATAAGTAGCATTGAATACAAATGTTAAATAGTCCAGGTCCAAAGCATCTATTCACTAGCTAGAATGAAAGAATCATATAGAGAACAACTATTTATTAAACACAACCAAGCTAATGCCCTCCCCAGTACCTCACAAATTATCAAAGCTATTCCATTGTGTTGCATTTATCATTGGAGAAAAAGAGGAGCTACTTACCTGTAACTGGAGGTTCTTCAATATGAGTGGTCCCTATCTGTATCCACTGTGTGCCCAGAGTTGGAGAATTTGAAAATAATGTCTGTTAGTCCATGCTTGGCCATGTGCTTCTGACTGAGGCAAT
>NC_133778.1:1425927-1466942 GCF_003597395.2 Chelonoidis abingdonii
CAAACCCAAAAATCTTTGTGCATTTGGCCACAAGCTTCCCAGGGATGCTTTGTCCCATTCTCCAAGAATAGAGAAAGAATTTAACCTATCATGGGCGGCTCTGCTGCCGTCTGCAGCGTCTGCCTTACTGTAATCTCTGAAATAAGATTGTCATAACGGACACCCACGCGTGCTGTGCAGAGTGACCATCTGCAGACATATTAGGCCCTGATGCAGCAAGGTGCATTAAGCCCACTACTGCAAGTGCGGTGATACATTTCATTGATGTGATCTGATTACTTTGCTGTTCACAGGCTTATATCTTTACTCGGTATATCATGGCAAAGTGTTATTAGGGTTGGCCGATGGGTCTGACGCCGTCTGTGTAGCTTCTAGAGTTCTGCTCGTCTAGGTGTATGGGCTCGCTGTTAGACTCCAATCCACGCTCTCTGGATTTGAAGTCATTATTGAGCAGAATAATATTTGAGTCTCCTCGCTCCTGCTCCTCATCGTAATGTCTCTGTGTGCAGTGGCCATGAGAGGAGTTGTCTACTGGACGACATGCAGCCCATCACTTGGAAGACTTTACAGGAGATGAGAAAACAGACGGGTTACCACCTTTTGTAACGTTGTGTCTTCGAATGTGTTGCTCATATCCATTCAGTTAGGTGTGCGCGCACCCCGTGCACGTTCGTCGCGAGAAACTTTTACCCTAGCACACTGTGGGCGTCTCCGCAGGTCACCCCTGAAGTGGCGCCGGTATGGGCGCCTAATATAACCTGCCGGCCCGACCCTCTACTCGAGTTCGCGTGCTTGCCGCTACTCCCGCACCAGTGGGAACGAGGCGGCGCACTGGATTGATGGAATATGGACGCAACACAGTCTCGTAAGACAACAGTTAAAGGGAGTTACTGTTCTTTTACTTTCGAGTGCCCTTTGCTCATATCATTCCAGTTAGGTGTTTCCCAAGCCTTACCTAGGCGGGGTGGGGGTCGGGAGAGAGACATTGCGGAATGCTTGAATGACCTGCTGAGCTCAAAGGGCATCGTTCGAGATTGCTGAACTGTGGTAAGTGTCGCAAAAGGTTGGTGGACCAGGACCAGGTGCTGCACTGTCGCAGATTTGCCGCACAGGACATGCGCCAAGAAAGCAGCAGACGAGGCTGAGCTCCGCGTAGACGTGGGGCGTTGAGATGGCCCGGCGGACTTGAGCCAAGTCAGACGAAGCCGTCATCGATGTACCGAGATACCCCAGACACTCATGTGGCTCAGAGGAGATTCCCGCCTCTCATATCTGTTCCGCCACCCAGCTACAAAGAGCTGCGGCTGAAGACGGAAGGCTTGATCGCTGCTCGGATCGTAGATGTAGCGACAGAGCCCTCCGGACCGCTCTTATGTATGGAGCTGTTGTTTTCGTCTCCGCGCAGTGCGGCGTTTGGAATGAACTGGCAGAAAAGCACCTAGTCCTCGCGTGTCACGTGAAGGCAGAGACGACTTTGGGGAGAGGAATGCCGGGGTCGAGCGTCACAGCGTACCAATTGCTCCTTACTGACAGACCGCTATACTAGGAAGGATCCACAAGTCAGACTGGCGTAGGCCAGTTCTGAGACACGCCCGTAGCGAGGTACATACCGGAGACGTACGGGCAAAGGCCTGTCTCCAGACAGCGTACGTTGGACGCGCGAATCATGTGTGCCCAAATGGTGTCAGAAGGGGCCCCATGAGCTTCTCTAGAAGCAAGGTGAAGGTCCAGTGTAGGTGGTCAGGGTGACCCTTGACCTGAGAGGGATCTACTTCCTACAAGCCCTTCTAGAATACCTGGATAGACAATCAGTTGACGAATGAAGAAAATGCTATCATGGCCAGGCTTCGCCCGCTGATGACGCAATGTACATTGACACGCGCAGGCTCGGGACTCCGTCCGTAGAGACGCAACCCGCACCTGAGAGACTTCACAAATATCCGATGTAGGGTGGGAACCTGATACAGAGGCATGGCGGAGTGACAATGCTGCGCATCGGCACACAGTAGCAGAAGCGCTTCATTCGCGTAGGTATGTCGACACCTCGTGGTGAGCGCTTCCTGCGGCCAGCACGACACACAGTGCATGCAGGGAGATACTCACTCGCATCTGGTTGAACAGCTCGCCTTAGGGATCACAGCAACCATGCTGTCAGGGGACGGACTTCGCAGTTCACGCCCTGCTGGTGAAGTCCTGGCCGAAAGCTCCCTGCGTGATTTCCAAGCATGATCTAGGTCACAAGGTCGCGGACAGGTAGGACAAATTTACCGGGGATCCGTCACAGGGCGCAGCTCGCAGGCGTGATGTGGAACTGGGGTACCAGTGCTGTCCTCGGCCAACAGCCGGTGTGACTCGGAGATGAGGAGGCTATGTGTCCCGCGGACCTCGAAGCCAATACACGGTGGACGAGGGGCACGGTGGAAGGCATAGCAAAGGCGACTCGATCCACTGGCACTCTGGAAGGTGTCCGACAGGGGCCTCGGAAGAGGCGACGCTTGTAGGGACCAGAACACATCGGCCATTTTCTCTGTTTATTCTGAGACGCAAAACAGCTCGATCTGGGAACACCCCATACCTCGGAAGATTAGAATGAGAGGACGTCTTTCCGGTTCGGATGGAGCATTCGTAGTGTGAGGAGAAGGACCTGCTCAAGTGGATCTGCGAGGCGTAGTTACCGACCCCAGGGGAAGAGAGCCCACCCAGGTCTAATGGAAGTGGGCTACACCTATCCCACAAGGTGGATCGCTTTCTGACACAGGGGAGATGACCTTGTGCCTTTCCCTCTCTCAGCGCACACCCCCCCCCCACATGCTGTGATATAATGATATGCGCGTCGCGTGTCTGTCCTGTGAATACTGCGAACACAACAGCCCTGTATGGTGCTGAGGAACGCTTGGGCACGCAGGCGTACTTGCCTGAGCTCTTGACATTGATACAAGAGTCAGCTGCTTGGGTGGACCAAGTGCTGGGTGCGCCAGCGGCCCCAGGTGTGCTCGCCCCACCCAGATGCGTCCGTTTGTTTATGGGACTGAGCAGAGGCGGGTGGGGAGGTGGACGGCCAGGCCGCACCATCACCATAGGCGGTGACTTCTTCCGACAGGTCGACGGGAGCCTGAGGACCTCTGGTGGGATCGTTATACATCATGTTCTAGGCGTCCTGTTCGTGCGTAGACGAAAGGAGCCAGGCTTTGCACGGCGCTTCACAGTCTGGCGTAACTTTGGCACACGCTAGGTACACAGCGGCACGTGGTCCCAAGACGAGGGCCAGGCAAGTACGGGCCAGAAGTAGTGCCGTAAGACCATCGCAGGCTCTTGAGCAGGAGAACTATGCGCTTGTAAACTGGTTCGGTCGGGGCAAGCTGGCTGTCTTGCAAGGGATGGGAGTCCAGACTCGGCCCCGATCTGAATTCTATCGCTTGGCATGTGCCCACAGTGTGGGACTTGTCAGAATTGACGAATTCCGGCCTCAGATCATTTGTGCAATAGCTCTCTCATGGTGTCCTTATGTGGGGACTTGACAGCATTTCAGGCTTCCACTGATAAGCCCATGCGTCGAGCGTAAGGAGCACGTAAATCCGAACGCAGCGGCGGAGGGCGCGGCGACCAACCGCCACATCATTTCGGAAAGACCCGAGGGGCTCGACGAAGCACACAGGCAGAGGAGCGTGAACGTGATATGGAGCTTGGATCCATGAAAGCACAGATACCTCCTGTGGAGGTAAATTGCAATTAGTAAGTCATGCGTCCCTCATGTCGTAGAGTCGCGCTGTACACATCGCCGGGACGAGGGGAATTGATGCCCGGCACACCATGACAACTTGAAACTGTCTTCGATCACACTGTTCAGCTGCCTGATGAAGGCCTAGGATGGGCTCGCAAAAGGCCCGTCCTTATCGCCTTGGGGATCAGGAACATAACTGTGAATAGACCCCTGCCTTTAGCCTCACTCTGGTACCTCCTTCTATGTGCTCGCATGCGTAAAGCTGTGGACCTCCTGCAGGAGGAGTCTCGTGAGAGGGGTCCCTGAAGAGGGACGGGGAGGAGGGAGGGCAGGAGGGAGGCGGAGAAGAGAATTGAGAGACGGTACCACAGTTCCACTGTACGCAGGGACCCACAGATCCGTATTTGCTGGGACACGCCGGGAGGAATGAGGAAAGGCGGTTGGAAATTGGAGCGGATCCGGAGAGGGAATTGGTACGTCTGCTCTCGGGGGCGCACCTTCAAAATTGGACTTGGGTCCAATGACTTGGCGGACGCAAGGGTTGATTGCCCGGCGGAGAGGCCTCGATTGCTGTGCGGTTTGATACTCCGACCATGGGTCTGCGGCCAAAGTCTGTCGGATGGAAGTGGGTGGGTAGGGGGCGGTGGGTTGAGAGCTGGAACCTGGTCTACGACTTCTCTGAGATTTGTAGGGTTGTGAAGAAGAACTTCCTTTTATTTGTTTTAAATCTGCTGCCCATTAATTTCATTTGGTGGCCCTTAGTTCTTATATTATGGGAACAAGTAAATAACTTTTCCTTATTCACTTTCTCCATACCACTCAGGATTTTATAATTATTTTCTATATATATTTTCTCTTATCATCACTGAATATCTGGCCATAGCAGCTGTAGACACCATTCACACTGCTGGTAAATTGTCTTCACTTCACGTATTCTTTAATCCCACAATGCATCACTTAAATCAATTGTGTCAGCTAGTCAGGACTTCAAATCACATTGCCAATTATTTGTTTCTAACTTATGTTCTTTTTATCTACTCTGTTTTGTGGTTCTGTCTACAGCACCAGTCAGGACCGAGACTTGCACTAGGTGCTAAATATACCTGCAGGTAAAAACGCTTCCTGCTTTGAAGAAATTACATAGTCTGAGATCTTACAATCGAACTAAAACAATTTTCTTTCAAAGAAAAAAAATCAAAGCATGATAAATACAACTGAATGCACTCTAAATTCCTTACATGTGCACTGATAAGAGATAAAGCTGTACCTGATACAAAACAAAACATCTTAGAAAGTAATATTAAATCTTGTAATGACAGTTCATTAGACTTTTTGAAACAGAGATGATACACATGAAGCACTGGAACCATTTTAAATAGTACATCTGTGATGGAGTATTTACCCCATACATGGCAGAGCCAGTAAATTAGGATTATTAACCTGAACGGCTGCACTTGGGGAAGGACCGAATGACTGAAGATGGAGTCCAGTTGGGGAGGAAAAGGAGGGATTGGTATAAAGCTAGGAAGTTGGTAGCAGAAGAGGCTGCAGGGAAAAGTAGCCTGCAGTCACTCCCTGGGAGAAGGAAGGTGTATTTGGGACTACAGTGCCAGGACTCAGAGCCTGCAGTTATTCCCTGGGAGGAAGAAATTGGGCTGGTAAACCCTCGGGAGCAGGGTGGGGGTGCGATGGAAGCCAGAAGGTAGAGCTGAGAAGTAGGAAGAAGTCCAGGGAAAGCGCAACATGGTCTGGGAGTGAGCAGGGCACCACTGCTAGAGACAGGGTTCCTGGACTAGAACCTGGTGTAGTGGGCTGTCCAGGCTTTCCCTACCAGCCACACGTGAAGTGGAACCATCACGGCAGTGTATGAGAAGGCTGCCTGAGACCGTTGGTATGGAAAGACTTTGATACCCCATAAATGGACACACACAGTGACCTAGCTGGAGAACTGAGCCACAAAGGAAGAGACACCTCATGGGGAGAGGAACTGATAAAAAGGGGAGTCAGACCTGCGAAGAGCTAATCCCCAGAGCAATCAGGAGGTGGCACTCTAGCAGTGAGGGGACTTTTTAAATTCTCTTATCTAAAATCTAAGTCTAACTCTGTACTAAGTAACATTCTGATGGTTACTTACATTTAAGTAAGGTATTAAGAAAAGACTTATGAATGCAGAGTATGGAGACATAAAGGTAACAGGTCCTCTCTAAGTAGAAGTGTTCCATACTACACCCATGGACGTTGCTACAGCAACTCAGATCAGCAGGAATAAATTATTACTGCTTAAATCACTGCTCACATTTGTTCCTATAACTGCTTCTGTGCTTTTTTCCTACTAAGATCAGACTGTTTTCAGAAGGGAAGAGGTTTGTGTTTGTCAATTATGACGTTGGGACAGCTTTTCCTTACAACACAATTGAATTAATAAGAAAAGTTGATGAGGGTTTGGATGGATTGGGAGACAACTTTACACTAGTTGGCTGGCTTTGGAATACTGGATTCTTGCTTTTCTGGAAGTGATCCAAAATGTTAAGATGACAGATTGTAATTGCACTTTTTGCTCTCCGTCTTCCTTCCTGTTTTTCCCTTTTGTCACTTCCATTAATAAGATGCTGATTGAAATATGAACATTATACAAATGTTGTAACAATAAAATGAAGAAATACTATTGATGTAAATCTGGTTTGTTCTCTATAGCAACTGTGAAGCCACTGCTCCCACCTGGCGGGCCTGTGATCCTTAGCATATGGCTGGGACACAAGAATGTGAGCATTAACCACAAGCCCAACAGGATAAGGAAAGAGCAGGCTTCTGGTGAAGAAAAAGGGAATGATCTGACAGTAAGAGACAGTCATGTCTCTGATTTTATGTAAAAATGACAGAGGAAAAAAAAAATAAAAACAAAATCTTTACTGGAACTAACATCTTTTTGAATGTTATAACAACAGTCTCACCCCATTACAATAAATAAGTTCCAACAGCGCTCTGCTTTCTTTTCAGAAACATGCTTACCGTGTTCTGCTGCCAAAACCGTAATGCTACGGCCCAACATGTTGGGCAACAATCGGAAGGTAGGTCATGAAGTTGGGGAAGGTGAACCAAAGGCATAAGCTTTCAGGAGGCTGGAAGCTTGCGCTTGGTTGACATGGGGAAATGGGATGGGACAGGATGTAAGAAGAAGTGTACTCTACTTCTGTTCCCCAGTGCAGTTTATCAAAGATGAGCATGCAGAAAGGAATGTGGCTGCATCAAATCAGACATTTAGGTATAAGTAGCATTGAATACAAATGTTAAATTAGTCCAGGTCCAAAGCATCTATTCACTAGCTAGAACTGAAGAATCATATAGAGAACAACTATTTATTAAAACACAACCAAGCTAATGCCCCCTCCCAAGTACCTCACAAATTATCAAAGCTATTCCATTGTGTTGCATTTATCATTGGAGAAAAAGAGGAGCTACTTACCTGTAACTGGAGGTTCTTCAATATGAGTGGTCCCTATCTGTATTCCACTGTGTGCCCAGAGTTGGAGAATTTTGAAAATAATGTCTGTTAGTCCATGCTTGCCATGTGCTTCTGACTGAGGCAATAAAAGGCAAGGTGGACCAATCACATCTTCAGTTCCTTCTTCACCATGGATCAGAAAGATCTGAAGTGAAGGAGAGCGGGTAGTGGAATACAAATAGGCACGACATCTCAAAGAGCCTCCAGTTACAGATAAGTAACCTGCTCTTCTTCACATGATGATCCCTATTGTATTCCACTGTGGGTGATTGCCAAGCAGTACCCAAGTAGGAGGAGGGTGTGAAGATGAGGACAGTAGGACTAAGTGGAGGACCGCGATTCCAAAGGAGGCATCAGCAGCCAAGCCTGAAAATGTGTAGCTGGAACTCCATATAAACAGCTTTACAGATGTCTAGGAGGGGTACATCCCGAAGAGATGCCATGGTTGTTACTTGAGCTCTAGAAGAGTGAGCTCATATTCCTGTATGGGGATGGAAGTTCAAGAGCTGAAAGAGTTTAATGCAGCAGGATATCCAGTTAGAAATTCTCTGGGTAGAGATGACATGACCCCGGACTCACTCTGCTATCATAATAAATAGTCTCTGGGACTTCCTGATTGGTCTTGTTCTCTGCAAGTAAAGGGTCAAGGTCCATTGCACATCGAAGGATGGAGTCTATGTTCTTCCACGGATGTGTGTGGTTTTGGGAAGAATACAGGTAAGGGAATGGATTAAGGTGAAACTCCAAAATTGCTTTAGGGATAAATTTGGGGTGCAGGTGTAAGGAAACTATCTTTGAGGAACACAGTGAATTCAGGGTCCGCCATCCTTGCTCCGAGTTCACTGACTTACCTTGCTGAAGTGATGGTTACAAGGAAGACAACCTTCATGGAGAGAAGAGACATGGAGCAAGTAGCTAAAGGCTCAAAGGGGGGCCTTGTTAGTGCTGCGAGAACAAGATTCAGGTCCCACTGGGGTATGATCTTTTGGGGAGGTCGGAAGGTACATATGAGGCCTTTCCAGACTTGGTTGGTTAGTGGGCTTCTTAAAATGAAGTAGCCCTCAGTAGAAGGATGAGATGTGCTAATCACCACTAGATGGACTCTCAGAGAGCTGAGGAAGAGACCCAGATGCCTTTAAAGACAGAATATAGTCTAAAATGAGGGAAATGTCTGTGGCTTCTGGTATAATGCCTCTTAGCATGTCCAGGAAAAGATTTCCATTTAGCCAGGTAACATTCTCTGTTAGGGTCTTCTCTGCTATTAGAAAGGATGCTCCACATGGCTGAGGAGCATAATTATTCTAAAGACAATGCTCATTCTAAATCAAAATACCATGTCCTGTGGTGGAGGGGTTGTGGATTAGGGTGTCTGATCTTGCCATTGCACTGGATCAGGAGATCAGGAAATGTCAGGATGGGAATCGGTGGACGAGACAATATGAACAGGAGGTTGGGGAACCAGAACTGTATGGGCCAGAAGGGGCTGATCAGGATGACCGTCACCCTGTCTTGTTGGATCTTGTGCAGCACAACCATGATAGGAGTGGAAGTGGAGGGAAAGCATATTTGAGCTGGTCTGACCAGAAGTGAAAGACAGCATTGCACTGGGGGTGATAATTTAGGGCTCCTCTGGAGCAGTACAAGGTGCACTTATTGTTGGTCTGAGAAGTAAACAGATCTCTGGTCGGGTTCCTCATTGCAAGGAAATGTTGTGTAGCACCCTGTTATGGAGTTCCCACTTGTGGTCGATTGCAAAGTGTCTGCTACGGGAGTTTGCAAGCACTTCTGCTTCCCCAGAAGTAGGCTGCAGATAGAGTGATCTGATTGGTGAGGCACCAGTTCCAGAGATTGACTGCTTCTGTGCATAGGAAGGCAGACTTCGCTCCCCCTTGCTTGTTGATGTAGAATATGGTGGTACTGCTGTCTGACATTATCTGGACATAGCAAGAGTGGATGAATGGAAGAAAAAACTTGCATGCCGTCTTACTGCTCAATGACATTGATGTGCATTCTGAACTCTTGAGATGTCCAAGTCCCTTGTCATGTGGTTGTCTATATGAGCTCACCAGCCTATTAGGGATGTTTGGTAACAATGGTTTTGTCTGGAGAAGAGGGGACAAAGGGAACTCCTACCAAAGGATCTGTCCACCATAGGAGGAAAGACAGTACCCTTGGTGGGAACTGTGAGTGGAAGGTTGCCCAGATGAAATCCAAAGACTGCGTGGAGGTGAGGATGGACTTTTCGATGTTTACACTGTGAGGAGAGGAGATGGACTATTACAGAGGTCAATGCAGAGGCCTCTTGGTGGGAACCTGGCAGCGAGGAGCCAGTCATTGAGATATTGAAAAACAAGGAGGCCATAATGTCTGACATGAACTGCCACTCCTGAAAACACCTTGTTAAAGACTCTGGGGGTGGTAGCTATCTCAAAGGATAATATTCTGTATTGGAAATGGTCGAATTCCACCATAAATCTGAGACAATATCTCTGGGCAGATGAATACTGACATGAAAGTAAGCATCTTTCATATCGAGAGCTGTGAACCACATGCCTTTTTCTAACAATGGAATTATTGCTGCCAAAGTGACCATGAGAAATTTGAGTTTCAAAAGAAGTGGTTGGGGTGATGGTGGTTGATGACTGGTCTCCACTCACCTTTCTTCTTGTGTATTAGGATGTAGGTCAAGTAAAAAACTTGTTCCCTGATATTGTGGAGGAATGCACTCTATTGGTCTTCGCTGCAGTAAGGAGTTCAACTCTTGAGTGAGGATATTATTATTATTAGCGTGGTCCCTGAAGTGGGACAGTTTTTTGAAGGAGGTTGCATTACAAACTCAATTGAATAGCATAGCGGATGACTTTCAGCACCTGCTTGTCCATTAGCAATGCACACCAACTGTCCCCCCCCCCCAAAAAATAAAAAAAGTGATAGTTGATCCCTGAATGGAGTAGTGGGATTGCGAGGTGCTGGGCTCAGTGGTTCGTGGCTGTTGGGCTCGTGTCAAAAATATCTTCTGGTGAGTGGTTGGGATTGAGATAGAAGCTGATGCAGGCACGAGGAAGTGGGGCCTTTGAATCTTCTGCTTTTTGCATGGTGGTTTGTAGGGTCTCTGACAGTATAAGTGTTGAGACCTGTACAGCAGTGTTGTTGACAGGCAATGAAACTTCATCATAGGTGCAAGTGTGCAGATGCTCCGCAATCAAAGCCCTAGCCCTAGCCTTTAGGGTGTGTAGTGACACATCCGTCTTTTGTTTGAAGAGGTGAGATTCATTGCAGGGGAGGTCCTCAGTGTTCTGAAGACTCCCTGGGTAACCCTAAGGCATAAAGCCAAGACAGTCACTTTACATAACAATGGCTGTAGCCACGGGTCTAAAGGAAGTACAGGATGCATTGACTGCAGATTGGAGGGCAGTTCTGGCTATTAATTTACCTTCCTCAATGAGAGTTTTGGAAATGGGTATGATTGTTTTGTGAGAGGCTGTTGGCGAATTTCTCAAATTTAGCATAGTTCTGGGAATCATATTTAGCCAATAGCAATAATTGGCTATCCTCAGCTGTACCATGGAGGATGAGAAAACTTCCTCTCCTGTAGATCTAAGTGTCCTTTGTTTATCTGCAGGTGTAGATCTAGGATGTTGCTGCTTGAACCTTTCTGAAGCAGCCTGAACCACCACTGAGTTGGGAGCTGGCTGCGAGAATAAAAATTCAGAGACCTTAGCTGGCACATAATAGCCTCTCTTCACCCCTCTGGGGGTGGAAGCATAGAGGTGTGTGTGGAGGGGTGCCACACTGTCTTAGCTGACTTCAGTATGGCCTTGTTGAGAGGCAAGGCTACTCTTGTACACCTGAGGTGTGGAGGATGTCCAAAAGCTTGTTTTGGGAGTCCTGAATTTCTTCTGGTGGGATCACCGCTTCGTCCTGCAATGAAGATGGTAGTATAGCTGGTTCTGGTGGAATTGCTGCAACTGGAGCATAGCACTCCTCCTCTGACATTGGGTCTGGGGGCAAGTTCAATGGTTACCTCAGAGGGGAACCAGGTGGTGACTCCCTGGTGGAGCGGACAGACTCTGAAGGGGGGTACTGCCCCCAGCGCCCCTCAAATGGCCAGTAGGAGGGATCGATGGGTGATAATGGAGATCCCTATGACATGGGATACCAATGGCTCTGGGCTAGGTGACGCGGTGGTTGCTCCCAGGGTTGTGCAGGTCTCCTGGGAAAAAGATAAGAGTGTAAGGGAGAGGTGGCTCCTCCGACAGTTGTGAATCCCCCAAGGCTGATTTAGGCTTTAGTGGCAGTACCATCGGAGACGTGCACATTGTATATGGGGGATAGGGGCAGCTGTGTACTATACGCTCTGTACTATAAGTGAGTCTCTCGGAGAAGATGTGTTCTCTGGAGATGGAGGGTCCTGATGGAGGGGGGCAGATTCTGGATCTAGAAGAGTGAAAATGTGCTGTGGTGCAGCCATGGATCTGGATCTCCCAGGTGTACGAGCTTGAAGTCTAGAGTTCTGAGCACAGTCCAGTACCTGAGCGGGGTACAGGAAAGGGGGATAACCCTGTAATCTGAATTTACTCTAAACTAGTAAAACCTATTAAAAGTAGTAAAATTACTAATCTATAGGTTATTTAAGAAGTAATAAAATTATTTACAAATTGTTTATTTAGAATGACATCAGAGATGAGGACACTGAAGAATTAAACCTTTCATCCTCAGACTAATGGACCAATGGAGGAAGAAGATTCCAAAACTGCATTTCCTTAAACCCCACTTGGAAACAAATCAACAGCTCCTCCCCAGTACAAACCACCAGTGTTGCGATGTGCTCTCTGTGTGGAAAACACCTCTTTAAAAGAAGCTGGACACATTTTTCTGCAATAGGGTAAGTTCCTTGGGGGGGCTCATTGTGTAGCCTCATGTACGGTCACTCCAGTAGCCTAACCTCAAGGTGACAAAGGCACAGAACCACACCAAAAGGGAAGATTTATCCAAGCACTTTTGGCCATTACTGGGCATTCTGGAGCAACAAGGAATATAACACAACCCCCAAATTGTGAACCTACATTACAAAGACTGGGCGCACTTTCTTAATCAAGGCCACTGCCATTTCTTCTCCCAAATTTTCTGCCACCATTATCAGAGTCTTGTGTGGGTTGAATCTCAGACAACTAGTTGTCATTCAAATCCTGATCTAAGCCAGTTACTCAATTGTCCTGGTGAAGTCAGAAAAGATAGAGATAAAGCTTGGTGTCATCACCACACTGAAGGCCGTGAAATGCATTCCTCCATACAAACCTTCCTAACAGCCTCAGGAAAGGAAGAATGACAGAGGCCTTGGGGCAGTCAAGCAATTGTCTGGTATTGTGCACTTGATCTTCATCCATCACCAGAAAGACACTAACCAGAGCAGTTTCAGACCCAAGCCTGAAACCAGACTGACACGGGTACAGAGAACCTGAGGCCTATACCACACTTGCCTCACCACAACCTCCCCAATTATCTTTACTCACAAACAGTGGAAATGACATTGGTTGATATTTCACTAGATTCTTCACGTCTGTCCATGTCAACACATGATTTCTGAAGAGAGGCCTTATGAGTGCTGCCTAACTGAGCCATACTAGCCAATGCTGAAGCATAGAAGCCTTAGCATTGTTGCAGTGAGGCTCTATTCTACATCTGTAGTGGAGGACAATATAAACTGGATCTAAGATATTTTATTTTTTTTAAAAGTCAAAATGAAAAAAACCTACATGACAATGCTGGGTGGAGGGGCAAATCCCACACTTCTATGCAATCAGTGGTTCTCAAACTGTGGCTCGTGATCCCTCAGGGGGGTCACAAGATTATTATGTGAGGGGTTGTAAGCAGTCAGCCTCCACCCGCTAACCCCACTTCGCCTCCAGTATTTATAACAGTATTAAATATTTTAAAATATTTTAACTTATAAGGGGGGTGAGAATCGCCCTCAAAGGTTTTCTGTGTGAAAGGGGTCACCAAAATAAAAGTTTGAGAACCACTGATCTAAAAGGAATTCAAACCGGAGAAAAGGTGAACATATTTTTCTGTATGAAGAAAGGAAGTGGCAAAACTACCCAAACAATAGGCTGATTATCTCAGAAAGGGATTTGTTTAAGGCATATTTTTAGGAAAAATCTTAGATGTCAGCTTGATATTGATAGATAACTACTGAAGCAAATATATGTATCTTGGGCAATCTCTACATGCTATGGTACTATCAGTATGTCTGAAATAGTAAACAGATATGTAAAGATACTCTGAGAAAACTGGCATCAGGATGTTAACTACACGAGTACAAATACTGCAAACTGTTCTGTAGATAATGTGTAAGCAGTACTAACATCATGGGTTTTTTTTTGTTTTTGTTTCAGAACTTAATTCCTTCTGTGTTCAGCCCAGTTGCTGTCTCTGCTAGTTACCATTCATTTTCCATTTGCAAATGATAATTTTTGCTTTGAATGGCATGCCTGGCTGCAGGGCAGAGTAAATCCAAACCTTTTCAAGTGTAGCCAAAAATTTGCCATGAATTAGGAGACTGTAGTATATTTACAATACAAAATAAAATATCTCTAGGAGTGCTTGATGGCGGTGATGATGGTATGAATAAATGCAGATTATTTTTTTTTGACAGGATAATTTTCAAAGGAGCAATTTTGCAAAGACTCAGGAAGAAAACAATTTTGTTTCATTTCCATAACAGAATCCAGACCTCCAGATTCAACCTCACGAGCTATAATTATGTATAAGAACTACCAATGTGAGGTTTCAAACACAATGCCTTTTCCTGTCTCTTTTCTTCCAGATTATTTTCTGTATTGTCATTCTATGCAAAATCTTTACAGCAAAAATATTGACTTGAAAGAACTTTAGGCTTTAGAGTTTCATCTCACTGTATCTATCTGTTAACATTATGGGAGCAGGAAAAAATCCCTTTATTCATATGCAGTTTTGACTGCTGAAAACTGATATTTAGCTGTTCATAATGGATGGAAATTTTAGTCACTTCTTTCATAATTCAGACACGATTGTCCTAGACTCCACACTGAAGGATGCCAGATGCTAAAACTACAATTCTCTTCTGCTGTGCAACCTGCAAGACATTTTACTCCAGAACAGTCACGTAGCCCAGAAACAAATACAACAAACTACTGCTTATACCAACATCCCAGATATTATCCTTCAACTACCATTGTTTTAATAAAATATTTTCTACCTGTACTATGATGGAGGCAGCTCTGAAGCACAAACAAGACACATGAAGCTACCTACACAGTCTGAGTGACATAGAAAGTACATCTTTCTTTCTCTATATTTGCAGCACATTGTTGATAGTTATTTAAAAATGTAGTAATCTAAACCATTAAACTTCACTGCTTGGGAAATGAGGTTTCTCTGCTAAATAACCAGAGACAGTATGCATAATAGATTTCATTGTTCAAAATAGTTAAAACTCTCGCACTGCTTTTGAAGCAACACATGTGAGGCTGTCACTGCAATCCCACACCCCAGAAGGACCTTGTTTATGGATAACATCTGGTAGTAATTATCTGCTCGGAAGAAAACAAGGCAACATTTTTTGTTACCATTGGGACTCAGAGAACAAACAGGGCATTATTTACTCATTAAAGAAAATACTTACTCCAACACCACCACAAGGGAGCCTGACAAACATTGATGTTATAGAACCTGTGGAAAAAATGAGAACAGTAAGTTATCAAAAAGGCAGAGTTAACAGGTTTGGCGGATGATTTTTATGGTAATACTGAAACCTTTTCTAACACAGTAACATGCTCTGATTTTATTACTCTGTGTTGAAAGGAACACAAAAAAGATAATATTTCAACATGTGCATAAATACAGAATATACAATTGTATAAACTATACGCACCCGTACGTACAGTTCCTAGATTTCAACCAATCACAGTGAATATAAATAATGAGTCTGCCGAAGTCTTGTTCATAGAAATAAAATTGATAGCAATAGTAGTAACTGCTAATAGTAACTCCTGAACATGTCTGCTGAGACTAACATGTAATAAGGTCCTACTACTTTAAACTAAAGGGGGAAATTAAAGCATGAAAAACCTAATTATTAACTGACTGCACTTGTTTATTCAGGACTCCATAACACGAAAATTAGTCAATATAGTACTAGAGGTTTTTGGACTGTATTAGACACTTTCACACAGTGCTATTAAAAAAGACAAATACCTTAAAATAAATAATTAGCCAGCAGGGAACATGAGTTGCTTAAGACTGAAAGAGGGAAACTACTTTAAGAGGTTCCAGAAAAATAGAAAAAAGATGCTGGGAAAATATTGTGAACTGATGAGAATGGCAATGTTATTTTCTCTGCCCATATATCAGCCATAATATTCTTTGTGCCTCAGAACAGTACATCATGGTGGAATGTAATCTTGATAGCTGTAATATGCACAAATCTTGGAAAAAAAATTCTGAACAGAGAACATCTGTATTACAACTCATGACTATCATATATACAGTGTGTTTAGTTATATCTATGTACACATGCATATACAAACACATGGCAGGAAGAAAACATGCATTTAAATGGAAATGTTTTCACCAGATTGGGTTCTTGTTATTCTAGTTGGTCTATATTGGAATAATAAAATGGAGGAAATTTCCTTAAAATGCAAACAAACTCCTTTGTAGATCATGAAACAACAGTGATGGAAAGCACACTTGAGAGACTGAGAACCACGCTGGAGTGAAATGTATCTCAGACACAGCTACATAAGTTTTCCCCTTCAGCTGAAAGTGAGGTTAATACAGCCACAAGATTCATTGTTTGAGGACATCCATATGGAAGTACTCACATAGCCCTGCCTGAGACCTCCGGCCACATCTTCAACTGGTAATCCACCTATTATTTAATATTAATTGTTCTGATAACATTTTATATTTTCAGTGCATAGATTTAAAGTAGCCTTATTCATCTATATTTAAAAGCTGTTCTGCAGGTTCTATAGCATTAAGCTATCAGATAATAGAGGTGTCTATATGTTTCATCCAAAACTTTCAAGGGTTGTAGAAACACCTAAGCAAGTTTACGCATCCTGCCAGGAAAGCCACCAACTTGTCACAGCTAACCATGAACTTCAGACACCATCGGATAAATTATATTTTCACATAATAAAAATACTCAAATTTTACTGGGGCAGACAATTCATATGTCAGTGATGGATCTAAATAGGTTCAATTGGTTTCTTCTATGTTAACAGAAGATTGCAAAGTCTTTTAAAATGTTTGAAAGATTCAAAGATGATACAAGTATAAAACAGTTTAAAAGTACAAATAATTAGTACTGGATTTCTACAACATTTGAAAGAACCTGCTTATAATGCTGAGAAATTTGAGATGCAGACTTCCTGGTTTCTTTGAATAAATGCTGCTAGCATAAATGACATCACAGCCCTCAAGAACATAAATGAAAAGTCATTCCATGTAAGACCCTTGTTTTCTCTCTCTCAGCTTTCAAAATGGCTCCCTTTGGCCTGAAATTCCCAACTCTCAGACCTATTTCGGGAGGAAAGTTCAAACAAAATCAGTTGATCCATTTTAATGGCGCGAATGGTTGTAATACACATCTCTATTAACAAAAGTAAAGATTCTCTGCATGCCAGTAATTCAAACATAGGTTTGTTTTTTAAGCTTCAAACTTGCTGTGGGTTTAGTTCTTTGACATATTTTAAAAAACTTGGGTCATAAATTAAGAAAGCACAATAAGCAGAAATGAGCTTGCTCTCAGGAATAAATCATCTGCTTATAACTTCTCAAACTGTTTTTTTCAAACACATCAAAGACAGCTGCTCTCTTTGTGCACTAGATCCATCGCAAAAGTAAACTCTAAACCAATGCTGGGTTGTTAAAGACAGTCTTACCCTCCCCATCCCTGCTCCAAAAAGGTGGCTATTTACATGGGTCTTCTGGAAATGCCCCCATTCCAAAGTCATGTCCCAGTTATGCTTATGAAACCTGCAGTTACCTCTCACCTATAACCCAACCCCGTGCATCCCTTGCTGCCGGGTCCTCAATTTAATTTCTCTCTGCAGGATGACTGGCAACCACATTGTGCTGTGATGATGTGCCCTTTTCCTTTGTCTCTGTGGTTATTGCTACACAAAAAAGTAAACGCTGGCAGCTACATGTGCAGTACATGACAGAACCATGACAACAGCAGGAGCTGCACACTAGGAGAGGCCAACTGGCAGGTGGTGATAACATATGCAGTTAAGGTCAAGGATAGTTACATGGCTTGGGAATGAGCCGCACATCCACAACTCTGGGCTAAGTGAGTAAGGAAAATAAGCTATCTGGCAAGGTGGGAATTCTCTTGAAAGCTCAGGTAAACCTCTAAACTACTGGGTGAACCCCTTCCAATGGAGGTCCCAGGGGCCCTCTCATGGGTGCTGCATGTTCTAGCAGGGCATTTAAAATGGCTCCCTAGTGAGTTGTGGTACATAGCTTGAGTACAGAGTGCAGCACAACATGGGCTCCAACATGTTATACATGAATATTATTCTTACAATCAACTCTCTGTCCATCAGAAACATTACTCCCTATCAAGCTCATCTTTCATTCACTCTTTCTCTGTTTGCTCAATGGAAGATTACTGATTTGCTTTAATGAAAGGTTTAAGAGTTGTATTTTTCTTGCTGTTAGCCAAGTCATTGGAGCCTAAGATGGTTCCTTGGGTAGAAATCCCATGTCGCTGCACTCTTCAGCTTGGGGTTCTTTGTTTTATGGGGGCTCCTCTGACTTATGCGCCTTTGGAAAAAACATGGGCAGATAAACATCCTGGCCCATATGAAACTGGGAGACCACTTTGGGCAGAAAGGCTGGGTGTGGACGCAGTTGGACGTTGTCCTTGTAAAAGACCATATAGGGCAGTTCCGAGGTAAATACCTGAATCTCAGAGACCCTACGAACCAAAGTATGCAGGCCCAAGGACCAGAGAGTGGCACAGGAGTCTTTAAGGCTGTGGAGCCGTGCATCGGTCAGCTCCAAGAAGAGCCCTGCTCCCTTGAACAGGAGATTGTGGAGGGTAGTCTGTATCTTCTGGGATAGCCCGGAGGATCGTAACCAGGAGCTGCGCCTCATGACCACCGCAGAGGCAACCACTCCGGCTGCCGAGTCTGTAGCATCCCAGACCATTTGGAGGGCCACTGCTTTACCTTCTTCCACCAAGGTGGCAAACCACTGGACTCGGTTCTGTGGAAGACCCTCCTTGAACTTGCTGATGGAGTCCCACAAGTTGAAGTTGCACCTGCCTAGCAGGGTCTGATGGTGAGACACCCAAAATTGCAGGCTATCTGTTGAATAAATTTTTCTGCCAAGTAAATCCAGTCTCTTGGAGTCTTTATTTTGGGTGTGTCACTGGCCTGTCCCTGTCTGTCCCTTTTGTTGATGGCAGACACTACCAGAGACCCTACTGGAGAGTAGGTGTACTGATAGTCAAATCCCTTTGCCAGGACATAATATTTCTTTTCAGCTTTCTTGGAGGTAGACAGAATGGAAGAGGGGGTCTGCCACACAGACTTAGCACTTTTCAGGACTCCTGGTTGGACAGGCAATGTGATCCGGGCCAGAGTGGAGGCATGACATTGAAGAGGTCATCAGACTCCTCCGCTAGCTCCTTGACCTCCAAGTTCAGGTTATCAGCACCCTTTTCAGCAGTGCCTGGTGCTCTTTGAAGTCGTTAGGGAGGGCTGCTCGCATGTGAGGGGTCCGCCACTGCCTCGTCCGGAGACAAAGAAGATGACCGTATCGTGGGGGAGGCTTTCCCTTGCCTGTCCGAGGATGGCTCCGTGGGCATCGGGGCCCGCCGCACCGTACCTGCATCGGACTCAGTACTGTGCTTTGATACTGGAGTCGGCTGGGCCGGAGGCAGTTTGTCTGATGTGGCCTGAGAGGAATGGTGGGAATATGGGACTGGCATGATGGGTACATTCCAGAGGCTTCAGTAGTGCCACTGGGAGGGCCACTGTCCCTGCTGCCACCACTGCTGGGGCCATGCTGGTCTTGTGGGCTGTCGGCGATTCGCCTCTTGTAGGTGAGGGGCTGAACTCTCCCTCCAACTCAGACCAGTGCCCTTCTGGCAACCAGGGCGGAGCCATAGATACCCAAGTCTGTCGGTGACTGGTAAGGAAGGGATGAGGAATGGTGCCAGCCCGAAGAGCAGTACTGGGGAGTTGAAGACTGGTGCTGTGACTGGGAATGATCCCGCCCCAAGGGGGATTGACACTGAGGGGACTGCCTAGGTGATGGGGCTCTGCACTATGGTGATCTCTGATGGGAGGCATGGCATTACTGTGGGTACAGGGAATGGCATCGTGATTTGGACAACCCAGGCCCTGGGTCTTCTAACCAGAGACCAAAGCTGTGGCGCCGGGACCTAGGCTGTGGTGAGGGGGATTGACGCCTGCAGTCCAGGGACCGGGAACTCTCTGTTGTTTTAGAGTGAGGTCCCATAACAGGCTTACCCTTAGAGGTCTGGGCCTTAAATGGGTCCATCGCCTGGCCTGGTGTCTTCAGTGCCAGCCGGCCTACTTGGTCTTTGGCTGCCAGGGCCACCTCGGGGACAGGTGGCCCTACAAGGGGCTGGGGCCCCCTGCCGCTCCTGGGAGTCGGATCCCAAGCTGGGCTAGGGGGTCTGACCACAGCGGTACTCGCGTGTAGCTCCGGGGTGGGCATGTGGCCTAGCACAGGTCCTCTGCCTGAAGTCTCATTGTCCTGCAGCGCCAATGGGCATTTGGGCTTCAGCTGCTTCTTGGGCACTGGCAAGGGGGAACGGTGCCAGGCGGGTTCCTGTGCCGACGATCAAGTACTAGGTTGAAGTTCGATCGAGTGAGCTCCAAGGCAGGACAAAGTGCAGCCTTCATGAGGAGGGCCCTCATGCGGAGATCACGCTCCTTTTGCGCTCGAGGGAGAAAGTTTTTGCAGATCTTGCACTTGTCTTTTCTGTGCGATTCCCCTAGGCACTTCAAACAGCTATTGTGGGGTCACTAATGGGCATCGGACAGGTACACAATGAACATGGCTTAAAGCCTGGGGAATGGGACATGCACTGCTCCAAAGTCCCAGCCAGAACTCTAACTACTAAAACTATTATTAACACTTAACTTAATGGTCAAACTAAGCACCTAACAACTAACTACAAAGGAGACGGAACAATGGATTGAAAGAACTGCTAACGCTTTTTCCGACCAGAGGCAGTAAGAAGGAACTGAGAGGGCGTAGGGTTGGCAGTGCCTGATATACCAACTCACAAGCGCGGCACTCAAGGGGGAACCGCAGCCATGACTGTGCTCATGGGCGCACACACACCTAGAATGGAATCGACATGAGCAGGCAATCGAAGGAGAACTAGCTTTGTTAAAGGAAAACAATATCCTGCTAGAGAATATCAAAACGTATTTTGGTTGGTTGGTTTGGACTATAAAACATACCACTTCCATAACATTTTGCTGGGGGATAGTCTCTTCAGCCATTCCTTCTATTATTCATTTACTTTCACTCTATCTCCTCCCCTATTACTTCTTTTCACTTTAGCCTTCCTTTTCCCGTCTTTTCTCTCTTTCCTACTTTACCTGTGACCTTTTGCATTCTTCTAATTTTTCTAATTTATTTATAAGTATTCCCAATATTTTAATCCCATCTCCTCTATTTCTCTGCTTTTCCCTGTCTCCACCATAGAGACACTATTGTCTCTTGGATGTCCTCTCTACCCCTACCACGACCTCCTCCCAAACATGTGTGTCTGTAGAATCTTTATTCTTTTCCAGCATCTACTTATGTGTCTTTTCAGTTAAATGCTGTGAATGTGACTGATCATACACTTCTAAATTGTGAAGGTTGAGGAGGGATGTTTTTCATGGTTTATATTTAAAAACTGCCATTGTAAATGGTGGAATCTAAGATCTCCCCAGTAGTTTTAAATTTTCAATCAAGAAACATGTACAAGTTGGCAAAATTGTCCATACTGTCAGAGTAGGAGAGTTTCAGGCCAGAAGGGACCGACAGAACGGAAGTCAGTAATTGTCAAGCTATCCTCTAAATAGGGTACAATTTTAGAGATGTGATATGTTCTGTGTTTAAGATTATTTGTTTCTGAACTGAAAAAGCAAGGAATTTTTTGAAAAAACAAGTTTTCCCTTATTCTGATTAGTTTATACATGCGGGCAAAGAGAGACTGTTTCAAAGTCCTGTCTAACTGGTGTTTGCTTTTAACTTATATTTGTGTATTTATTTTTTTCTGTGCCTTAAAATTACTCTGAAGTGTTTGGAAATTTTGATTCAGAAATTTTCTTCTGAATGCTAAGTAAAACACACAGTATTATATGTTTGGTTTTATAGGTCTAATTATTTTTATAGTATGATTGCAGGATGTATCACTAGCTTTGCTAAACCAGGGCCACTTTTTCCTCCTCTTCATTATGTGGAAATCCTGTGGTCACAATCAGGATTTCTATATAAAGATAAAGGGTAGTTGTGTCCCTGTGTGAACTTCAGGTGTTAGGATTTTCAGTAATAAAAAGTACTACTGCTGCAGGTCACTGTGGGGTGGTAGATTAGTGGCAAAATCAAAAGGTCTGATATTCTTCACCACTATTTTTCTATGGCTTGCAGCTTCTATGGCTTGCAGCTGGTGGGGGCAGCTATAAACCTAAGTGCAGGTAAAAGGATATACACAAGTATCAAATACACAATGAAGAATAGAAATGACAGATTTCTGGAAGATAACTCATGGATTGCTGAATATTAATAAAACATTTATACTGGCCTACTTTGGAGCCTTCTAATATCAGTGTCAAAGATAACTAATTCAAATCAAAACTATTTACATCAAATTTAATCAGTATTTAAAATCAGCAAGCAGGAAACTCTGATTTAAATTATCAATTTTAATTCTTGTTCTACATTTTTTAGTTACTTTCCTAAAAGATAAGATTCTCACTGGTTGGTATAATTTGGTACTAATTTGCTAACCAGAAAGATATACTATATCTATACACATTTATTTAAACAATTTTATAATTTAATGTACATTTATTCAGGGTCTTGATTTTTGTTCTTTCACTTTTTGTTAGAGAAAGGTGAATGACATTTCTTATTTACTAGATAATGATTATCTGGTTGAAATAAAAACAATGTTTTGATTTTTTTTTTAAATGTCCGATTTTTATGTACCCTGATGCGTGTTGATAAAATACTCGATATCTATCGGGAATCTTAAGACAGCATCCTGTTTCTGAACAGTCAAAATCTGTAAGTGTGCCCATCCTGAAAACAGACGTTTAAGTAAAACATTTAAAACTATTTATTTTCACAACAACAACAAACTTAGAGAAAAAGCAAACAGTGTCCCTAGAGGGATTTTACATTGAGTGACTCGCAAAACAATTTTCCAACAGGGAAATGATAAAAAGCCGGGACATGATGAAAGTACAGAAAACAGTGAAAAGTAGATTGGGAGCTTTTGTTCTCCCTGGCTTGTACCAGAAGAACAAGACGATGTTTAATGAAACCAAAAGGTGCCAAATGTGAAACTGTTCAAAGGAGATACTTTTTCAGATAGTGCACAATTTGACCATAGAACTCATTGACCATGGAGATCATTGAGGCCAAGAATTTAGCAAGATTCAAAGAGAGAATTTTATAATATTTATAATAATAAACTGATAATGTATAAATGTGATGTTTATAATATAATCATAGAATATCACGGTTGGAAGGGACCTCAGGATGTCATGGAGTTCAACCATCTGCTCAGAGTAGGACCAATCCCCAGAGAGATTTTTACCCCAGTTCCCTAAATGGCTCCCTCAAGGACTGAACTCACAACCCTGTGTTTAGTAGGCCAATGCTCAAACCACTGAGCTATCCCTCCCCCCTAAAGAGGATTTGGTATTTATATGCATAACAAGAATAGCCAGTTATTATAACCTATATGAAAAAAGTAGATTGGAAAGGATATTAAACCTTATGCCTCAAAGTTTAAGACAAACTAATTATTTGGGATTAGAATGAGACCTTTACAGGCACAGATTAACCCACATCTACCTACTGTGCAGTTTTTTCCAACTTCCTCGGAAGCTGCTGGTGCTGGCCACTGTCAGAGACAGGATATTGGACTAGCTGGATCATGATTCTGATCTGTTCTGGCAATTCTTATATTTCTATGAATCACAAGTACTTGGAAAACGCTTGGATTACATCACAGGGAATCCAGACCTCAAGGTATATGGGTGAAGCGTAAGCAGCAGTCCTTAGCTTTTGTACTACTCCACGTATCAGATACGCCTTTGGCGTATCACTATTCCAACCAATTAGCATCACCCACTGCTGCACAGGTTTTTGACAGCATGCTTGGTTTCATTTAAAAAATGTGGCAGTTATGATCTGGTGGGGGAGAAGATGTACATGTTTATTTGGACAGGTAAATATTGTGTCTAAACAGACCAAGGGTTTTACACTGTCAAAGACATGATGTTTGACTTTCTTCACAGAGTGCATGTTAATGGTGATGCGAGGCCTGGTCTACATTATGAGTTTATATCGAATTTAGCAGCGTTAAAACACATTAACCCTGCACCCATCCACACAATGAAGCCCTTTATATCGATATAAAGGGCTCTTAATACTGATATCTGTACTCCTCCCTGACGAGGGGAGTAGCGCTGAAATTGGTATTGCCATGTCGGATTACGGTTAGCGTGGCTGCAATTCAACGGTATTGGCCTCCGGGCGCTATCCCACAGTGCACCACTGTGACTGCTCTGGACAGCAATCTGAACTCGGATGCACTAGTGAGGTAGACAGGAAAAGACCCGTGAACTTTTGAATTTCATTCCATGTTTGCCTAGCGCGGAGTGCCAATCAGCACAAGTGACCATGCAGTCCCAGAATCAAAAAAGAGCTCCAGCATGGACCGTATGAGAGATACTGAAGCTGATCTCTGTATGGGGAGATGAATCTGTTCTATCAGAACTCTGTTCCAAAAGACGAAATGCCAAAGCATTTGAAAAAATCTCCAACGCCATGATGGACAGAGGCCACAACAGGACTCAACCCAGTGCTGCGTGAAACTTAAGGAGCTGAGACAAGCATAACGGAAAGTCAAAGAATCAAACAGATGCTCACGGAGAGAGGGAGGGGGGACTGAGGACTCTAGCGATCCCACAATTTCCGCACTCTCCGAAAACCATTTGCATTCTTGGCTGAGCTCCCAAAGCCTGAAGGATCAGAAACATTGTCACGGGTGGTTCAGGGTATATGTCGTCAGCCCCTCTCCCTCCCCCTGTGAAAGAAAAGGGAAAAAAATCATTTCTCGCCTTTTTTCAACATCACCGTATGTCTACTGGATGCCGCTGGAAGACATGATGCTGCAGCGCTACACAGCAGCATTCCCTTCCTGATCGAGATGATACAATAGGACTGGTATCCGACATCATCATCCCGTAAGTGCTCCTGGCTGGCCTCAGTGAGGTCGACTGGGGCGCCTGGGCAAAATGGGAATGACTCCCGGTCATTCTCTTCTTTAAGCTTGTCTCCTGGAATTCAGTCCTGCCTGGAATATCATAGCAGCTGGAGGCTGCCCTCCCCTCCCCTCTTTGATGTCTAATGGAGATTCAGTCCTGCTGAAATATCATAGCAGCTGGAGGCTGCCTTCCCTCTCTCCCCACTTTTCTCTCTGCTCCCAGAGGCAATAAAGTCAGCGTTTTTTCTTATTTATGCATTCTTTATTACTTCATCACACAAATGGGGGATAACTGCCACGGTAGCCAGGAGGGGTAGGGGAGAAGGGAAGCAACGGGTGGTGTTGTGCAGGGGCACCCCCTAGAACAGCACGCAGCTCATCATTCTGAGGGATGTCTGGGGCTCTGACCTGGAGTGGCTGTTTGCCTCTCTGGTCTTTAGTCGGCTTGCCTGATATTCTAGCAGGACTGACTCTCATTAGACAAAACTTAAAGAAGGGAATGACCTGGGGAGTCATTTCCATTTTTGTCCATGCGCCCCCGGCCCGACCTCACCGAGGTCAGCCAGAAGCACTCATGACAGCAGCAGACTGGTAACCGTCATTGCCAACTTGCAAAGCAGCAGACAGTACAATATGACTGATAACTGTTTCTGCTAACTTGAAAAGGCAAGGGGATGCTGCTGCGTAGCACTGCAGTACCCGCGTCTGTCAGCAGCATTCAGCAGACATATGGTGACAGTGAATAAAGGCTGAACGGGCTCCATGGTTGCGTGCCGTATGGCTCTGCCAAGGCAATCCAGGAAAAGGGCTCGTGAATGATTGTCTGCCATTGCTTTCATGGAGGGAGGATTGACTGATGACATTTACCCAGAATCACCCGCGACACTGTTTTTGACCCATCATGCATTGTGATCTCAACCCAGAATTCCAATGGGCAGGGGAGACTGCGGGAACTATGGGATAGTCTAAGGAATAGCTACCCACAGTGCAACACTCCAGAAATTGACGCTAGGCTCGGTACATGGACGCACACTGCCGAATTAATGTGCTTAGTGTGGCCGCGTGCACTCGACTTTATACAAACTGTTTCCAAAAAATGGTTTCTGTAAAATTGGAATAATCCTGTAGTGTAGACATACCCCCACTTGGACTGTCAGAAGAACCAAAAGTTTGCAGCTCAGATTTCTCTGGATTTTGATGAGGTGGTAACTGTCTCAAACTCAGCAATAACCACAGTGCTAATTAGATTTTTAAACATCTGCTGTATAGTTTTCCTCTTTGGGGTTTTTACATAACTACTGAACTTGTAGCAAGGCCTTGCCAGCTCTCTTACCGTGAGTATTAGCTCCACTGAAGACAATCAGGTTAATCCCCTTTTCACACTATCGGAACTGAAATCAATCCCCACTACGGTTTTCTCAAACTGCATATTCCAGGACCATGACTCCCAGATGAGAACTTCCAAATCTATTATTCAAACCTATCACCTAATGCTGGTAACAGGCACTTGAAAATTACAAAAGAAGAGAAGGTGTCTGCACGAGTATACTCAGGTAAGACATTCATTTAAGTGTGACTTCTGTGACACTCGTACAGTCTTTTTCTGAGCAGCAATCCCTAGTTTGTACAGTAGGAAAGAGGGAAAGTCTACAGTCCACGACTAATAGATACTTCCCTACTCAAGAAGACTCCAATCTTCAAAGAGAAAAAATAACCTCAGAGGATCCACTGTATAACTACAATGAATGCTTTGCCACTCAGCCGATAATACTTGGAAAACAGCCTAGCAACAAGCAGTTACTCTGCAGATCTTCCTTTTCTCACCCAGCTCCTAGGAACCAGCTTGGTGAAATGAGCACTCTAACAGGGCTGCATAGTTTTAGTATGATACATATCACATATAACACACACAAAATTCATCCACTTGACAACAGTGAAGCATGGGATCATCAGAAAAAGATGGAACATGGGACTCAATGGGTTAGGGGATTCGTAAGAGGATACAGAACCTCTCTCTTTTAGATCAGTGGTTCTCAACCGGGGGTACACGTACCCTGGGGGTACATCAACTCATCTAGATATTTGCTTAGTTTTACAAGACTACAGAAAATGCACTAGTGAAGTCACTATAAACTAAAATGTCATATAGACAATGACTTGTTTATACTGCTCTATGTACTATACACTGAAATGTAAGCACAATATTTATATTGCAATGGATTTATTTTATAATTATATGGGAAAAATTAGAAAGAAAGCCATTTTTCAGTACTAGTATGCTGTGACACTTGTGCATTTTTATGTCTGATTTTGTAAGCAAGTAATTTCTAAGTGAGGTGAAACTTGGGGCTACACAAGACAAATCAGACTCCTGAAAGGGGGACAGTAGTCTGGAACGATTGAGAGCCACTGTTTTAGATCACCATTTCAAATCTGCCTGCGGTAGGTAATGGCAGAGAGTGGTCACCATCTGACAGCTGTTTGATGGTGTAAATCCAGTTCTATGGGGACAGGACCAGCATCACAAATCCTACACACTAGCTGGTATCCTGTGACAAGCACAGCAGAGAGTCCAAGGGTAAAATGGGTATGGAGACTGAACTACCTTCTCCCCCTCGGTGGCAGTACCTCTAGGTCTTTGGCACTTCAAAGAGAGGAAATAAAGGGTATTTCTACATTGCAAAAAACAAAAAAAACAAACAAACCATGTCAGCGAGTCTCAGGAGCCTGGGTCAACTGACTTGGGCTTGCGCTACGGGGCTAAAAGTAGCAGAGTAGACTCCCCGCTTGGTCTGGAGTCTGGACTCAAACTCAGTGAAGGAGAAGAGTCTTGGGCTCCCACCCAACTAAGAACAGCTACACTGCTGCTTGTAGCCCTGACGCGGTGGCCAAAGTCAGCTGACCCAGGCTCAGAGACTCATTGCCATGGTTTTTTTCTGCAGTGTAGATGTACTCTGGAAGAAAGAGGAAACCAAACGTCTATCACCTGTCCCACTGAAGCGCAGAAGAGATGACTTGTGGCGTTCAGAATGGCGTATGCTCAGTAACTACTAGGGTCAGTGTTATGGCTAACAATTACTTTATGAATGTAGGACCAAAGAGGTAGTGAAGCATGACCCCCTGCTGTACCTAGAAGTTTCTTGCTGTCCAATTTCTGTCTGTTCAAAGGGTTTGTGCCATACAGGAGCGTGTGCGCCTCCGAGTGAACTGTCTGTAGCTCTTCTAGAGTTGCTTTTCTTCCACGAATACACTGCAGGGGGAAAGGAAAGAAGTGGTAAAATCATATTTACTACAATTACCTAGCTTGTCTTTTTACTTCCCTTTGGTAAAAAGGAAATACTGCTGGAAGTCATATTGCACTAAGGGTTTGTTTTTTACAGGTTAAAAACAATTTTTTGCTGACAAATATTTTTATTAAACTGTTATGCAAAAATTCTTATTTTGTTTACTCACAAAGGTACATTTTTAGCCATGAGAAGGATTTCAGCTTAATCCCATTGATCAAAAGATTTTATATGTAAAATAACCTTTTGGACTTTTTAAAAGATACATGCTCTAAAATCTTTGCTGAATTACACAGCAGCTATTCTCATATTGATGTGTCAGGATTTAGTGGTTGGTATAAATCATTTCTATGAATAAGAGTCAGCCACATAAGCTGTTCACTGATGGAAGAACAGTGTTCCAAATCTGCACAAAGAAATCCCACCACAACTAATAACAGCTAAATGGCAAAGACTTTGGGGCTTCTCTTCAGAGAAGCAACTAAGGGTTAATCAAAATCTTTTTGCTCTAAAAACTGGGCTGGAGATCACGCAAGGTCAAATTTGAGATTCCAACCTGATTTAGGGTATGCCAGAAAAAAACAGAACAATGTTTCTCCTCCATGCTCTTATTTACAGCTGGAACCAGCAAGTGTAGATGAACACAGAGGATGAAATCCTGGCTTCAATGTAATCAATGGCAAAACTTCCATTGACTTCAGTGGGGCCAGGATTTCACCCAGAGGGTTTTACAGCTTGGACCCTTTCCCAAATTTCAAAAAAAGTTCAGTCTGCATTCTGGGCAAGCCTTAATATTTAACTCATTTTCGCTCAGGTCTAATTGCTACGACTGAAATTCACCTCTGTGCAGTGGGCCAGCAGAAGGCCTGTGCAACAATGAAGGGCTATTTTGAGGTGTTGAGTGGGACTTAAGCGGTGCAAAGACTTTGGCCTGATCTCCAACATAAGAGTGAACTTTAACCAACATGAAAATGGCACTTGGATTTTCTCTCTCATGCTAGGGAAAAGGCAGTAACTTTCTGGAGTTAAGGAAGTGACAGATTTTCCATTTTAAGTGGGGGTTTGTAACCTTCTCTAAAATGTCACAAAGGAAATACATCGCTTGGACAAGAAAGCATTATGTTTGGTGATGTGGAAATGAAAATTTTTGGAGGCTAAGTGTGCTGCAAAAGTTGCTTTGTTCATGAAACGTATGAGTGTAAAAACAGGTGTTTTGGGTGGTTCAGAATTTATCCTAATGTGCTTGGGGTATTTTTGATCACAGTGTCTCTAAAATAATTTTTTTGTGGCTTTCCTTTAGAATAGAATGAACTTTGGCATTTCCCTGACAGCATGATTTCTATTTTCAATATACTAATATTAGAATTCCTGCATCACCATGCTCTGTCTGCAGCATGTGGAGGTCCCAGGAGCACCAGAGACTGCCATGGAATATCTTTCATTTTACATGAGGGAAATCATCAGGACTACAGAGACTGGAAGGATGTGGTTCAGATCTCATTCAGAGCACAGCAATACTTCCAACAATTCAGCACCTGTTCTAGTGCAGAAGTCTCACCACTGGCTGTGGGCTCAAAATCTTGGTCAACTACAATGTCTGATATTCCAGAGAGGAATGCACTACTTAGTGAGCCACAATGACACCAGTTAAACTGTACACAGGCAGCATCTTCTTCCAGACAACACTGTAGGGCATAATGCTAGGTACACAAACCAAGCTAATCAGAGGGGATTTTGCCTCAAAACTTTGGTGTAACCTGTATTCATTTGTTTTAAAATGTATTTGCACAGGAAGTAGTTTTATAAAATCCTTAAGCCTTAAACCAAGAAAACAAAGCATGGCAGGAAGCTTCTCCCACTCATGATTTGGGTCACCTGTCCAGGCAAGTTCCTTTTTTGTTTGTATTTTCTTTAAACTCTACAGGTAAGATTTTCTGAGGGTAAATGCTGATGCAAAATACACAGTCACATTACAAAGTAGCTGTAAAAACACTAGCCCCAACGAGTTTGAAAATAATCTCCAAGAAAAAATTATTTCCCCTCTTTTGTGCCTTCACTTCCCACTCACGATAAATCTGTTTCAATTATTCCTTTATCCTTTCTCTCTTTCGTGTTTTCCCCCTGCCTACAGGGCTTTGGAGCGGAGCCCGGAGCTGGAGCGTGGAGCAGCTCCTGAGCAGTGGAGCTGCAGGTTTTTGCCTGGAGCTGGAGCGGAGCTGGAGCACAGCTCCATAGCCCTGCATGCCTAGATGCCATTCTTGTTCTCAAGACAGATGAACTGACATGTGCTCAACTGCTGCTTTTTTTTTTTTTTTTTTTAAGATTTTCTGGAATAATACATCGTGTTACTTGTATTATCTGACTATGCACAAATAGAGGAGAATGGTAGAAGGTCTCCAAATCCTCATCTGGTAAACAGCTACATCTCTGCTGATTTCAAAGGAGAACTACCATTAATACCAGTGGAGGACTTGACCCTACATGTGTCATACAAAGTAAAGTGAAGCTCTGAGGTGTGCTTGTCTCCCCAAAGTCTGTGCCCAGTGGGAGGCTAGAAATACCACTCTCCACTCTAAATAATATTCTAGTATTTTTAGGTACTGTAGATTTCATGTTGCTCAAATCTTTTTTTCTGTATTTCTAGTAAGACATCTTTTGTTCTTCTCAGAAAACATGTAGTTCCACATGGACTTTGAGAGACAAGCACACCTCAGAGCTTCACTTTACAACCAAAACATCCTTTTAATATAGAGTTTTTGTTTTTAATAAGTATATAACGTGCCTAGGAGGAGCTTTCTCCTTCCAATGTTAGGGATGAAAAATTAAGCCAAATGCTAGGACACTCCTACCAATTCCTTCTGGACCATTCAAGTTCCCTGACATAAGACCTACAGATCAAGCCTGATATCTGCAACAGTTTGCAGTGTACCCCAGCCTTATGGGGAAGAGAAAAGGGTTATTTAGAGTCAGTGCAAACAGGGGACAGATAGATTCCAACATGCCAGTACAAGTCAGTCAAATCTGACAATTCTTCCTCCCCAGTCACCTTTTATAGATACCTTGCATCCTGCATTCCGATACTGCCTAAATACAAAACAATATATTGTAAACATAGTCTTAACTGCACACCGATGGGTAACCCTTTACAGAGCTAGAACCCACAGGAGAGTTTTAAGAAGAGATGAAGAGGGAGGATGTGACTCAGGGGCTTGGAAGTTCCAGAGAGATGACCTAGTGGGTCAGTACAAGTTAATGAGTGACCCCATTAGAGTGGCTCAGAGGAGAGGAAAATAGGAACTGCCAAGATTAGGAATGATGTGAATGGGTGGCAAGAAGGCAGATGAGCCAGAGGAGGGAAAGGGACAAATGGAGTGGCAAGTCCAGGAACCATTTTGAAGATAAGGAAGGGGGCTGTGAGACAGCTTTGGAGATAACTAGGAAAGCAGTGGAGAAGGAGGAGCAGGAAGACAATTAGAATCTGGAAGCCAGTGAGGCCATAGCATTCTGGGCACCCTGAAGTTTACTGACTAGAGATTGAGGAAGATCATAAGAAAGGACATTGTAAAAGGAAAGACAGGATGTGATTAACACACGGTTAAGGCTTTCAGGAGAGGTAGGGTCAAGATGAGGTTGAAGGCTACCAATGTTCAGAAGATAATTACAGACCAGGGAAATGTGGGAGGAAAAATGTTGACTGTCAAACATAACTCCAATATTTCCGCCCTTGGGAGCAGTATGAAGGATCAAATTAAAGTGGGTAACAGTTGTTTAAACTTTACAAATCAAAGCACTTCATTGCCACGTGGAGAATGTCTGTGATACAGAGGTAGGAGATGAGGCAATAAATACTGCATGGATTAAGCATTGCTTGTAAAAAACTGACCTAAATGACAACAGGTTCTTTGTCTTGTGTATATTTTTCAAAAAAGAGAGAGAATAATCCCAAAGTTCAATTCAATTTGACTTTTCAGACACAAACCAGTCTCAACTCTTTCTTGTTGGCTATATAAAGATGCAAGCACTAGAAGTTTAGCTAATGACAATGCTGCCCCCAAGTGGTTAACCTTCCTTACTGCTCAAATTATTTCTAACCAGACTAGCTTAATCAGAGGAAGCTGTGTAATATGCAGTCTCCTCAGGATAAACCAATATTATAGGAATTTAGTTACATCTGTGTGCCTTCATTAGTCTCCTCCTGGTCTCCACAGCAGAGATGGACAACTAAATTAATACAAACCATACTGATTCTCTGATCTGTGGGACCATAAACCCCATTAAAACGCCTTCTTCTTTTGCAGGACCTCAATCTTAGCTAGACCATCAAGTTCACCACAATATTAAAAAGGAAAAAAATGCCACAGAAGCCTTGGAAATATCAAATTAAGGATAGAATTTAACCAATAACTCCTGTTATTACAGCTTGGGGTTAAAATAGAAATCTTAATTTACAATAGCAATGGATATTGAACTCCGGCAAGAGTCAGTGCTAGATAGGTATTTCATTATAGTGAGAGTAATACTAGAAAATTATATGACTGACTCCTACTGCAAATACTGCAATAACTATTGTCCAGACATGCAGTATGAAGTTCTATGAATTTTGTGATTGTAACCGTCACAGTAATGCTATGAAATTGGACAACCCGGAAAGTATTCATGGCAGATACAAACAGACAAATAGAAACAGTCAGGTATGAATGGGTTAAACATTAAATACATTTGGCAGAACCCAGCCCACAGTCAGATCCATGAAAATCTAAGAACAGAATTTGGTACAAGTTTGTGCGCCCATGTGGCAATCAGAAATCCAAGTTGCAAATTCAGTATGCTGGTCTTTAAAAGCAGAATGTTAGAGTTCCTTAAAATGCACACACATGAAATCCTACAGCAGAACCAAATACCAAGTCTGTTCTCTCTGTCCCAAACACATGACTGAAACTACATGTCTGCCCATTCCTGTGGCAGTATTTATTACCTCACACTTGCCACGGAGGCCTGTCTCTTGAAGCCTGGACCAGATGCTCTGGATTCTCCCTGCATGCTCTGGGTGGCTGTTTGTGTTTCCGCAGGTACATTGGTGTTTCAGCATCAAGGTGTCGTATACGAGGCCTGCAGCAGAAGTTACAAAAATTGCTTGCAATAAAAAACTGTCCTGTGAGACATGGAAAAAAAAATCCTCTGCTGTGCACTAGTGCATACTGCATTGAACTGAAATCCTAAACACAATGGAAATATGCATTCCACAAGTAGATGAAGAACATTAGGAAAACAAAACTGTAGACTGCAGTAAATGAGGTGGACAACTTGGTTATATGACCGAGTTGTGTGCAATCGTGGGGACTGGAGGTAGTGATCCAGGAGGTTGCTTCCAGTCCTATTTCTTAACTTCTAAGGTTGGCATTGTACTATCAATCATGCAATGACTTCTCTCTGTTGGAAATTCTCAGTGTATTTGGGAAAGAAATTAATCATTAACACTACTAGAGGATGAATCTGTATGGTTTATAACATAGAATCATTGAATATTAGGGTTGGAAGGGACCTCAGGAGGCCATCTAGTCCAACCCCCTGCTCAAAGCAGGGCCAATCCCCAACTATTTCTCCCCCCAGATCCCTAAATGGCCCTCTCAAGGATTGAACTTGCAGTTAGTAAGCCAAAGCTCAAACCACTGAGCTATTCCTCCCCCCTAGCAGATGTACAAATGAAAGCAGGTGAAAGCAGAGATTCAGGCAGATGTGAATACAAGGAAGTGTTATAAAAGGACACTACATTTCTACGACTCTCACATTAAGTACGATTACAACTGCTGATAAAATGCTTCCAGGGTTTTGGATTAAGGAACAAGCGAATATGTCTCTGGAAGGGTCTTTGTTCCATAAAATAGTTTGCTTTAAAGTCTTCTTATCAAGGTTACTTGACAACACAAGACTTAAGGTACATGGAAGGCAGTTTATTAGCACACACTTAGGGATAACTATTCAATGTGTTACATGGGAATTTAGCAGTGTTATTTCCATTAAACATGGGAGTCAAGAGGCTGAATCCCTGAGCAACAATATTTACCCAATCTCAACAATGTAGGTGACTCTGATACATGTTACACTTCCACCCAGTTACACTTGTGGACCAGGATTTGTGAATTCAGGTCAAATACACCACTGAACAAAACTACCAATTTTTCCACAATCGTGTATTCTGGGGAATAAAGGATGACACTTTTTGTTTAAACACAACAGACAGTGAAAAGTTTAGTTCTAGCTTTCCCTTAAGTCAGAGATAAGTTTGTGTTGGGGAGCACCCAAAAATCTTTCAAATATCAGGGGGTTCTGAGGATGCAGGATAGATTTGCAACTAGTGTTGCTCCTTTGAACGCCAACCAGTTTGCCAAAGCTGTCTTTCCACTGTGCACTGGGGCTGGTGCTGACTCTTTCAGCCATTAGTGAAAGTTGTCTGGCAATTCCTCACTCTGTTCCAGATTTTGGGACCTCTGAGTGCAGGAAAACACACACAATAGCTCCAGAGGACAGAATGGAGCTCTCATTAACTAAATGATTAAGTTAACCAAAGTTCAATTAATCAGGGCTTTACAATAAATATTCATAAAAGTGCCCACCTGTCTGCTTCTTTCTGACATTATTCAGTTCCATTAGGAGCTGTTTGGGCAATACCAAGCAATGCAAACTGAAGTTGATGAGAGGATGTGGGCTAGTAGAATGGATAGCTGTTGTTTTTGACCTCGGCACTGGGAAAGAACACTGGATTTTGCTCTGTCTCGATCTCAAATATATACCTATTATAAACAGGGGGCATGCATGCACACAGGGGTGTGTGCATATAGATAAAAAACACATGGTATAGTATTTTATATAGATACATTTAAAGAAGAGGTGGTGGTGGGATGGAATACATATTCTTCTTTGGTAAGTTTGGAGAGGAACCAGGACTCAGAAAAAGTCTAATTAAATTCTAAAACTCTTCCCACCCCTGGTTAAACAGTGACAAAGCAATATTTCACTGAAGTTTATCTTGTATAGTATTTATGTATTATTCCCCATTTTTAACACAGAGAGAGAGAGAGAGAGAGAGACCGTATTGTGATAGGATGCCCGAGCACTTCTCTGTTTGCCTTTACAAATATTTTAAAAAAAATTCATTCCCTACCCTCCAAATTAGTATTTTCTGTATCAAGTGGACAGAACTTCAATTCAAGAAAGTAATTCTCTGTACCAATCTCACTGGGTAAGCCTCTTCTAGAATATGACTGGAGTATGGCTGAAACACTTTGCTTTGCTTTTCTGTGCCTACCTCACCAAAATATTAAAATTTTAAAATCTGAAAACTCTGCTGTTACTCTGAGCTGCAGTAATAAAATGGAAAATTCTTTTCCGGGTAAGGTAATGAGATATGTACCAAAAACAGTTGTCTAAAAAGTTCCCCGCACTCCCCCCCCCCCCCAGAAAGAAAAAGAACGAAAGAGTCACGACTCAAATAAGAGCAGAGGAGGATTTAAATACACCATTTATAATGGTATAAGGAAAGAACACAAAAATATTCTTTTCCTCAACATTTTCTATTACCCAATTTCAATGACACAGACAGCGGGGTTGTGACTCTCCAATGCCTTGCACCTTATGTTGGCTATCATCTGAACTTGTGCAAGTGCAAAATGCTGCCATTCCAATTTTAAAGAGTTTTACATCCCACTTTCCACTCATTGCATGAGTATGAATAATAGCACAATGTTCAAGGTAGTGGAGAATTGGGCCCCTAGAGTTGAAAACATTTCACAAATTAAATGTTGTGAAAAGGATATTAACCAGATAAAATACACTAAGTACTCTGCACATTATTGTCTTGTCACAGTAATATGTGTCGCATACAATGGAAAGGTAATGTGGGTTTCTTCTCATTCTAAGCAATTTTTTAATCCTACCTGAACACTTATTTTCTTTAATTTGACATCTACAATTGTAGAACTTTCAGCAGATTTATTTACAGTTTTCAAAATCACTACTCTTATTGTTCCACTCTAGTATATAATTATAACTGAAATTACGAGGCACATATTTCGGTAAAATGTAAACCCCATGATAGTAAATATTACTGTACAGTCAAATTTTGTAAAGACTCACATGACTGATGCTGCCACTTAAATGGTGAAGCCGGAAACAGATACGGGCAAGTCATGATTCAACTTCTAAAATCATAGAATCATAGATTATTAGGGTTGGAAGGGACCTCAGGAGATCATCTAGTCCAACCCCCTGCTCAAAGCAGGACTAATCCCCAAATGGACCCCTGAAGGATTGAACTCACAACCCTGGGTTTAGCAGGCCAATTCTCAAACCAATCTACACAAAGGTATAACATGATCCAATGGCCAGAGACTAGTCAGCAAAATTAAAGCTGGAAAGAAGATTACTGGAAACTTTTAAACTGTGAGGGTGGTTACCATTAGAACAGATTACCAAAGGAAGTGGTTAATTTTCCCTCACTTGCAGTGTTTAGATCAAGATTGGATATCTTTCTAAAACATAAGATCTAGTTCAAACAGAAGTTACTAGACTAGATGTAGAAATCACTGGATTCTCTGGCCTAGGGATGTAAACAGGGTGGATAAAAAATTAAATTTAAATTACCTTTTTTGATAAAATGCTTTGAGGAAAGAGCCTATCTAAAGATAGCTTTAATTAAGATACATTGTAGCTCAAAGATATCTCATCATGGAATAGAGATTATAAATTCTAATTCTATAGTATGAGACATTATATTCATGCAACGTTTAAGAAAATTTTGTAAATGAGTTCCAGTAGTTCATGGATTAGGGATCCAATCTTATGGAGTTCCAGGGGCTTCCGTATAGATTATTTAGATTAATCTTTCTATCTATCCAATGGGATTCAGTGCTCAGTCTAGAACAGGGGTAGGCAACCTATGGCACGTGCGCCGAAGGCTGCACGCGAGCTGATTTTCAGTGGCATTCACACTGCCCAGGTCTTGGCACCAGCCTGGGAGACTGCATTTTAATTTATTTTAATATGAATCTTTCTTAAAGCATTTTTAAAACCTTATTTACGATTATACAAACAATAGTTAGTTAATTATTTTATAAGACTTATGAGAAAGGCCTTCTAAAAACACTAACAATGTAATCGGGGTCGAAACGTGCTCAGAATGAGGTTGCCAGTTCTTCATTTTTCACCTTAATTTAAGGTTTTGCGTCCCAATAACACGATTTTAGCATTTTTTAGAAGGTTCTTTTCTATAATAAGAAGCTAGCGACTACACACAGATGTTTAGGGTCTCTAGAAAGGAAAAGAAATAAATACAAAAGTACCTTAAGTTTGGCGACCGTAGTATCCTAGCAGTGAAACGCCGTTTCCTTCATAAGGCCACTTCAACTGTGGGAAGTATGTCTTTCGCACAGCAACATATAGAGCACAGCCAACCAATGCACAGCTTCTCCCTCCAGCGTGTACCGTGATGTACTAGGCCTGTAATCTTGAAGATGGATTTTCAATAGTGGGTAGAGAATTAGTGTGCTTCCACTGTCCATGACCATCAATGGGTTTTGGGTGCCTATTCCCTTAGGATCCTTTTTGATAATGGCCAGACACACTATTTGTATCCTTGCCCTCTTGGTGCCCTGACTGACTGCATCTGTTGTTTCCATCTAGAACTCAGGTATGCAGACGTGTTAAAACTTGCATTTATAAGGCCCTGGTTTTCAATAAGCAGGAACTTGCGTGGGTATGTCACGGCTAACTGATGCTGCCTAATTCCACAGCTGCATGCACAGGTACCAAAGGCTCGTACTTTACATCTAAACTGCTGTTTTCATGTGGCAACGAACTTAAGACCAAGTGGTTGTCTTTCAGGGTATGGAAAAATATTGTTTATCTATTCAGTTTATTTAGGCTAGCATACAGAATAAAAACAGGAATTAGATATTGGCTTGAGACGTTTTTGCATTACAGTCATTTTCATTATTTGGGTTAGACATTCATTCCCAAAAACGCCTTTGTGACATCTAGGGAATCGAGTGCATGTTATACATACCGAACTCTCTAAAAGGGTAGTTGCCTCGAATGTTCCTAGGAATGAAACGATCCATACAATGCCTGATTATCCAAAACAGAATTTACCAAGAAGAGATGACATCGCAAGGGGTGGGATGGATGTCCTAGTAAGGCTTAGGGAGAGCCCAAACTTCCTTTCTTTAGTCTCTGGGGGACAACAGTATCTCCATTTTCAACTTTTTGGTAGCTGATCCAAGATGAGAATTAGTGCTACCTATCTTCCAGGATGGGGCTATATGGACTATTACAAGAAAAAAATATCCATTGTTATAAAAGCCCCTTAATTGCATACTTACAATTTAGCTCAGCTGCCGACCATTTACCTATGGACTGAATATTTCTTTCTTTGCCCCTCTCTCACATACACCGGTAGTGAAATTTAACCTGTAAACATCTATTTAAACCAATGTCTTCTTCCTCTGCTAACTATCCATTAGGGGAGGCGCCGGTGATCAGGGTAATTGACGGCTACTCTAACGTAGACAAATGACTACCATATGCCATTCTGTGAGTGTGATTCTGCCTCTGGCCATTACCCGCTTCTGCTCCTTACACAGGGAGGAATCAGGGCTGACTGGCAGAGCAGTCCTATTGCCATGAGACACAGCTGAGAGTTTCCTCTGTCCCTGGGAGGATCACCACAGGTGTGCAGCCAGACCACAGCCTGTTTGTGAACACTCAGAAGGTGCAAAAGGGCTTGACCTGAGGCAGAAACATGGTCCAAATCTGCCTCTAGAGTAAAGTTAGAGTTCATTGTATAGAAGCGTTGCTTGGATATGCTGTCCTTTCTCTCATGCTGTTGCTTCTTCCTTCTCATGCTTACTCAACCACTGGTTTAGTCTGAATTGGCTTTGTCTTCTGGGAATGTCCGTATTACTGCATCGCTTTCCCTTTTTTTTTAGACTTAATTTAAATCACATATTGTATTCTCCTCTACCGGACTTCCCTTGGTGATTGGCGGTGGGGGGGGGGGAGAAAGGGAATATGGTGATTATAATCTGACCCAGATTTTTTCCGTCCCTCATTAACTAAGCAGGCTATGAGGTTAGCAGCCATAAAAATCTGGCCTCGACTGTGATAGTCTTAGGATATACGGTTTGGGGGTTGGCTTTTTCAAGGGCGCAATCCGTACCTCCTCCCCGATGCGTTAGCATCACCCATTCCACTTTACATGGTCAGTGCTTTTAAGGAATAAAGGTATGGACCACCATACCCTCGCACATCCAATCACCCTACCAATGCCTGAAAATTACTGTTGTGAACCTATGGCTTAGTGGGTGGCTCTGCAGGACATGGGGGTGGAGCATGCAGGTGAGGCGCACGAGACGAGGCGAATGTCTCCAAAGACCCTGGATGCAGCTGCCCCTGATGCTCTGTAGTGTTCGTGTGGTGAATGCGCTGCTGTCAGTAGAAGGGACTTGCTGTTGGGCAGGGATGGAAGGAACTCTAAGGGGACAGTTCCGCAAATATCACGTTTAAAGGTTGGCATTGGGAATTTTAAAAACATGTTTTGGAGTTTTGTGTTGATTTCTAGATGCAGTGCACACCATCACACAACACACACATTGCACATAGTACGGACGCATGCTTAAATAAAGGCTGATCAAAGCCAAGGAAACAATGGCAAAGATCCCATTTAAAATTCCATAGCTCTGGAATCAGATGTACTTAGTACACACTCTCCACACTGCAGAGTCTAGGCACCCTTACACAGCTATTCAAGTTTGCTTTTAAAAGCTCAAATTTACTTTTGGATTACAACCAACGTGCTTTGCAGCCTTGCATGACTTACGTTTTTGCAACTCGAGACCCACTCCCCTTACTGACTAGCCTATGTCAACTGCCAAGTACGGTATCCGCCCGAGGCCCTACATGTGACTGGATCAGGGCTGTGACAGACTGGTCCCAATGAAGGACCCTTCACTCATGGTTTCCATATCGATCCATCAGGACAGCGGTCAGGACAGACCGTGCTAAGCCTCATTACTGTGCGGAACACAGCACATTAAGACAATTACTGAGGTGTAAGGTTACATCACATATAAACCTGCATAGCTGTGTACTTTAGAATAGAGATTTACTGAGTGTGACCTTGTTCTGTGATATCACAGGCACAGCACCCTGACACCCCACACTAACAATATGAGTAAACCCAAGTTACAGATCAGGAGTGTATGCGTCTTCTTTCCCACTTTAAACCTAGGTCCACAATGGGGTACCAACTGAATTCCTCTAGCTTACTTACCAGCTTAGATCATTGTAGGTTGCCACCACAAGTTGGAGTGTGTATACTTTGGTCTCCCCAAACCTTCCTGGGGACCCCAAGACCCAGATTCCCTGGATCTTGACCAAAGAGTAAACCCTTCCCTTCACGTTGCTCTCCCAAGCTTCCCTCCCTGGATTACCCTGGAAGATCACTGTGATTCAAACCTCCTGATCTTAAACACAGCGGAATCCACCTCCACCCCACCCACAATTCCCTGTGAGTACCGCTCAACTCTCCGCTTAACAGCTGGAAAAATAACTAGTCTTTAAAAGCTTTATCAACAGAAAGAAAAAGTTAAGAATCTCTGAATATTAAGGTCTTTCAGTTATAACACTAGAAGAACCCCCCGAGCACAATACAAATTAATACTTCGCGAACTCACATTTGCAATAAAGAACAAATCAGTGAAACTTGCTTATCTGATACTTATTAACTTATGACAGAAGAGATTTTTCAAAATTGGGGAATCTGCTTACATGTCTGGTCCTTCTTCAGAGGCCCAGAGAGACAGGACAAAACAAAGAACCAACAAAAGCTTCCCTCCACCCAGATTTGAAAGTATCTTGTTCCTGATTGGTCCTACTGGTCAGGTGTTCAGGCTTCCTTGTTTGTTAAACCTTATCTCTCTCTGTGGG
>NC_133778.1:1466967-1471145 GCF_003597395.2 Chelonoidis abingdonii
GTGGCCACAGCCTGGACACATAAATTAAGATCTAAATAAAACCCTACTATAAAAACAAACAATAGTAGAATATAGAGACTAGAGAAGGCCCTCTAACACTAAAAATAATCAGTAAGCGAATCTATCTCTCTCGTCTAGAATCTATCTCCAGCCATTTCCTTTAAAGTCCGGCAAGTCCAATTACGCTTAAAATGTGTTGTGCTCGACCCAAGGTTGTCCCCTACAATCATTTCTTCTGTTTGACCGCTCCTCCAACTTAAACACAGTACATTACCAAACGCAAATATCTAATGGCCATCCCCTTTGTTGTTTCTTTCCTAAATAACATAGCAAGTCTGGTGATCAAGCTGTAATCCATCAGCACACACTAATGATGTCGATCATAGGCTCATAAAATGCATAGCAGACAAGGGCGAAAAACCGTAATTAATATAAATACAAAATTACTCTAGATTGGGTCTGACTAGGCCTCTAGGCATCCCTAAGTTCAGATGAAATCCGATTCGCCTGGATCTCAAAGATGTCACTCCACAATTCCTGACTCAATCAATTCCCCATTCCGTAATTATTCATTAAACAATTAAAAAGGAAGGATGTCTGGCCAGCAACATAGATGTCAATATCACCAAAGGCACATCCCAGAATGGCTACCACTCTCCGGCATCAGGGTCTATAGTAGTGAACTACCCCCAAAGGCAATTCGCGTAATCGTGTATAACGTCGTGGAGTGCAAAGCTTGGGGGCGGAATGCGGGCGCCAGTAGATCTGACTTGTATCAGTGCTCCTGCATCCTGAACCTGTGACTTTTGCAAGCAGGACTCTGTCTTATCACCATTCCATCATTCCTATCTCAATGATGGGTTTCTTATCAGTTGCAATCTCATCAGGTTGCATAATACAACTGCCTTACTCACACACTTATTGTCCCTAATCCCTTTAATAATATTGCTTTCCAGGACATCCTACACACTAATTTGGCCTATCCCTCTCCTCTGACCTACTTTCGTTACTCCGGTCTGCAATCGCACATACTATTCCACCAGACTCTCTCAGCGAGTACTGCGATGAGTACAGCACTGCGTAGTGACGGGGGGGGGGGAGAAAGTGGAATATGGTGTATAATAACTGACCCAGATTTTTCCATCCCTCACTTAATAAGAGAGCATGAGGTTAGCCACAGCCATAACAACATCCTGGCCTCCAACTGATAGTAGGGAATATAACAGGTTTGGGGGTGGCTTTTTCAAGGGACGGCAATCCGTACCTCCTCCAACGATGCGTTAGCATCACCCATTCCACTTCTACATGGTCAAGTGCTTTTTAAGGAATAAATGATAATGGACCCAAACAGAACCCTCAGCCACATCCAATCACCCTCCAATGCCCTGAAATATTACCTGTTGTGAACCTTGGCTTAGTGGGTGGCTCCTGCACGGACATGGGGAAGGTGGCAGATGCAGGTGAGGACTGTGCACGAGACAGAGGCCGATGTCCTCCAAAAGACACTGGAATGCCAGCTGCCTCCATTGATGCCTGGTAGTTTCTCAGTTGGTGAATGCGCTGCTGCTCCAGTAGAAGGGCTTGCTGTTGGGAGGGATGGAAAGGACTATAAGGGGACAGTTCACGCAAATATCAAAGTTTAAAAAAGGTTGGCATGGAATTTTAAAAACAATGTTCTTTGGAGTTTTGGTTTATTTCCTAGATGCAGTGCACACACATACACACACACACACACTGCACATACGTACGGAGGCATGCTAAAATAAAGGCTTGATCCAAAGCCCAAGGAAACAATGGAAAAGATCCCATTAAATTCCATGAGCTCTGGATCAGAGACTTAGTACACACTCACTCACACTGCAGAGTCTAGGCACCCTTACACAGCTATTCAAGTTTAGCTTTTAAAAAGCTCAAATTTACTTTTGGATACAAAACCAAACGCTGACTTTGCAGCCTTGCATGATTTACGTTTTTGCAACTCGAGATCACCACTCCCCTTCTGAATATGCATAATAGTCAAAATCTGCACAAGAGGTATCAGCCAGAGGCCCTACATGTGACTGGATCAGGGCTGATGACAGAATGGTCCCAATGGAGGACCCTTCACTAAATGGCTTTCCCATATCGATCCATCAGACAAGGGTCAGGACCAAGACCGTGCTAAGCTCATATACCTGTGCGGACACCAGAAACAATTAAGACAAATTAACTGAAGGTGTTAAGTTAAATCACATTAAAACCCTGCATAGACTGTGTACTTTAGAAATAGAGAATTTAACTGAGTGTGACCTTCTGTATATCACAGGCCACCAGGACCACCCTGCACCCCCACACTAAACCCAATAACTGAAGTTAAACCAAAGTATTACAGACATCAGGAGTGTAATGGTATTCTTTCCCCACTTTAAACCTTAGAGTCCACAAATGGGGTACCAACATGAATTCCTCTAAGCTTAATTACCAGCTTAGATCTTGTAGGTTGCCACCAACAAGGACTTGGAGTGCCTGGTATACTTTGGTCTCCCCAAAACCTTCCCTGGGGACCCCAAGACCCAGATCCCCTGGATCTTGACACAAGGAAAGTAAACCCTTTCCTTCACCGTTGCCTCTCCCAAGCTTCCCCTCCCTGGATTACCCTGGAAGATCACTGTGATTCAAACTCCTTGAATCTTAAAACACAGAGGAATTCAACCTCCACCCCGTCCCCTCTCCCACCAGTTCCCTGGTGAGTACAGACTCAATACCTTAGCCTTAATAAGGGGGAAAAATCAATTAGGTCTTTTAAAAGAAAAGCTTTTAATAAAAGAAAGAAAAAAGTAAGAAATCTCTGTAAAATTCAAGATGTAATATTACAGGGTCTTTCAGCTTATAGACACTAGAGAGAGAACCTCCCCCCCCAGCACAATACAAATTAAAATACTTCCAGCAAACTACACATTTGCAAATAAAGAAAACAATCAAAAAGACTAAAACCACCTTTATCCTGATTACTTACTAAAATTAGAACAGAAGAGATTTTTTCAGAAAGATTGGAGGAATCTGCTTACATGTCTGGTCCCTCTCAGAGCCCAGAGAGAACACGGACAAAGAACAAAGAACACACACAAAAGCTTCCCTCCACCCAGATTTGAAAGTATCTTGTCTCCTGATTGGTCCTCTGGTCAGGTGTTCCAGGTTCCTTGTTTGTTAACCTTTTACAGGTGAAAGAGACATTAACCCTTAACTATCTGTTTATGACAAGGAGACTAAAGTATTATGTGTCACATGCGGAGAATAGGGGGTACTGAGGTGTACCAGTGCCTAAGGCCCTTGCAATGGCAAGCAATTACACAAGATACACTTAGATGATCCCAGCAAGAAACCTGCTGAGGAAGGCAAAATTTATCCCAGGCCAAGCTGACCGAGGGGAAAAATTCCTTCCCAACCATTGGGTGGGACAACTTTTTCAGTTTTGTGGGTTGGATGGCAGTTGTGGGGCACCTCTGCAGTCCACATATAGAAATACATGCTGTAGAACATGGTGTCCTCCATGCACTGTAATCATTCACGTATGCATGTGAGATTATGCTGCACAGAGGATGCCACTTTGCAGTGCAGGTTTCCTCGGGGGTGGGATGTGGGGTGTGTGTGGACACTTTTGAGGGCCAGATATGGCCCACTGGCTGCCAATTAGACCACTGTTAGTTAGACCCTGTGCATGTGAGCAAGAACCAGCCAGCAAGCACCGGAGGGAGAGAATGCTAGGTGCAACCTCAGAACACTGGCCTTTGTTCCCAAAGGGGATTAAGTAAAGTGAACTAAGACTATTTTACTTCTGAATGAGTGTGTCCACATGGGAGGTTAATAAGCTTTAAACTAATGCATTTTAATGTCACATCTTTAGTTAATTCCACTTAGCTTTTCGGAGTGTCCCCATATAGAAAAACGCTCAGTCTTCTGTCTGAACTGTGAAGGATGCTATCTTTTTGGGAAAAAGAATGAGGAGTACTTGTGGCACCTTAGATACTAACAAATTTATTTGAGCTTAAGCTTTCGTGGGCTAAAACCCATTTCATTGGATGCATGCAGTGGAAAATACAGTAGGAAGATATATATACACAGAGGACATGAAAAAAATGGGTTTTGCCATACTAACTATAATGAGGGTAATCAGTTAAGGTGGGCTATCATCAGCAGGA